>NW_026611371.1:5000-36237 GCF_029633865.1 Lampris incognitus
TTGGCATTTAGGAAACAATTTCTTACTAAAAATAACGCCTCCCCTGCTTAACCAATTAAAAAGAACGACCCGCGTTGTATGACTCAGCCAATCAGTTAAATTACGAGGTCGAGCTTGTGGTTACGTAGAGACGTTAGGTGGGCGGCACTAATGTGGACATTTTATTGGCGGTAAACAAAGCTAAAACTTTGTCATGGTGAAATTAATATGGACATAAGAAAGCGATTTGGGACAGCGTCCACGTCGACAGTAAGTCGTGGCAGTGACGGCCAATTCTCAAGCTAATGATTCGGCTGATGTTTGCTCAGTTCTGCGTCAAAGTCGGCGACTCCAGCAGTTCTGGTGGTGAGCTCATAAAGCCACTGAAGCACCTTGGGAAAATGTCTCCCCTGCTTTGTACACTGTGCTGTTTAAGAGTGGTATTTGGTATTGTTTGCGCCTTCGTAATTGTGGCTATGCTTCTGGACGAGCGCGCATATGGTTGCATAATTATGTATACCGGTTCTTGATGTGGCCTAAAGGATGTTGTTTATCCTTAAATTTGTTGTGTAACCTGTGAAGGTGGTGGCCCAATGTATACGTTTATTTGTTATGCAGAATTGCCTCCCGCAGTGCTGTATTAAGTGCAAAATATTTAACGGATTTCCCTGTCTTAGTTTATAACCTCCGGTTTTGTGTAATGCGTGCGCGCGCGCCTGTGTGCATAAGTGACAGTATGTATGTACGGCTCTCTGTCATAGTTAATTTCTTTCATGATACATGATAAAAGCTATGTGAGGTGAACAAAACGCCCCCTGGCAGAGGTGATTGCCCGTCCATTCCTTATGCTCTGGCACCGGCCCTGTATGTTGTATGTGCTTTATAAAGGGTTAGGTGAGTTTGGTTTGTTGATGATACAAGGAGGTAATAATGGAGTTGGCAGAGTTGAAGATGCTAAGATTTTCATTGGGAGTGATGAAAAAGGACAGGATCAGGGACGAGTATATTAGAGGGACAGCTCAGGTTGGACGGTTTGGAGACAAAGCAAGAGAGACAACATTGAGATGGCTTGGGCATGTGTGGAGGAGAGATGCTGGGTATATTGGGAGAAGGATGCTGAATATGAAGCTGCCAGGCAAGAGGAAGAGAGGAAGGCCGAAGAGGAGGTTTATGGATGTGGTGAGGGAGGACATGCAGGTGGCTGGTGTAACAGAGGAAGATGAAAAACGGATGGTCCACTGTGGCGACCCCTAACGGGAGCAGGCCGAAAGAAGTAGTATTAGTAGTAATAGTAGTAGTAGTAAGTTTGTTGATAATAGAAGGAGTGAACATGTAAGAAGTGAACACGGTTGACTTAAATATCCATCCATTATCCATTATCCAAACAGCTTATCCTGCTGTCAGGGTCGCGGGGATACTGGAGCCTATCCCAGCAGTCATTGGGCGGCAGGCAGGGAGACACCCTGGACAGGCCGTCAGGCCGCCAGGCCATCACAATACAAATAGAATAAAATATAAAGTACACTAATAATAATACAGCTAACATGATTTCAATATGGCTCCAGCTTTAGCATCAGCATTGTTCTATACCTTGTTCTGTCAACTGCTTTCATATCAGAGAGCAGATGAGGTGGAGGTGCCTATGGAAGACGGTGAGGGCGAGGCAGGGACAAGCAGCACTGACTTGCAGGTAGTTTATAAGACAGCTTCTTATTATGCATACTTAGAATTTAGCACGATGACCAACTTAATTATTTCTTGGGTTATGTATTGGGTACCGTAGAAATTCAGGAAATGGGATTCAAATCACAAATTTTTTTCTGGGGGAAGACCCCCAGACCACCCATTTTGTTGTAATCCCCCCACTTCTCAAACCAAAGTTACGCCCTTAGTAATAGAGGTAGTTGTTTCTTTGTCATAGCAGAAATACTCTTGTCTCATGAATTGCCCGTCTTTGGTATCTGCTAATTGTAGTTAATTAACAAATCATTGTCGCTGTAAACTAACAGTTGTCAAATCGATACCTTTTTCATTAGCTGTGGAAAATTAGTTCTTGGTTAATGTGTCAGATTAGCGCTGAAATTGTTTGACTTGCAAAATGGGGCCGTTTTGATTTTCAGTATTTAATATGACGTGGCTGTCTTTCCACATAACTTTCTGTCTACACAGAAAAGCGTATTTGGAGTTGGTAGGGATTTAGTGTCTCGCTCATGGGCACTTGATCAGACCAGTCACTTGAGGTCATTAGAGGTTTAGCCTGGAAACGCCAGGCCAGCCAGCCATCCCAACAGGACGTACCGACATGAAAACAAAAAAAGCTGCCGGGCTTTCGAAACATCTGCACCCTGTGGTAAAATGGTTTTGGAGACTTTAAAGCACAAGATGGCTTAAGAATCCCCTCAGAAATGATTATGTTCAAGTATAATAAAATCAAGTAATACTAGATGGATAATAAAACAAAATATAAAGTGACATTTCTATGTAATAGTCATCAATAAAGCAGCGATCAAATACTAAAATGTGCTTGTCGAGTATTTCAGACATGGATCTATTTCTGCTAATTGGGATTTGATATTTGTAGTCACTGTTTTTTTTTTCAGGCACCAGTGACCAGTGAAGTTGATTTTGGGAGCAAGAGCTCATTAATCTAGTTTTTTAATCAATGTCTTTCTCATTATCTGTGGGACGTTTGTTAAACTCACGCCTGGATGGAGATATTGACTGTCTCAGCTTATGTTTGGATCATGAAAAAGACTGATGCTTTATTTTCACGGCTACATAGTTTTATTATGGACTATGATTTACGATTATTTGCGGCTGTCCTTGTTCGTCTCTTTAATTCCACTACTCTCGTATCAACTCTGATTTTTGAAGTCTCTGTCTCAGTCTGAGTCCATTCGTATCGTTATATGTCTTCGCCCCTGTCTCTTTCTACACGTATGCCTCTCTCTACTTTGAGTTTATCTATTCTCATATGAAAGAAAATTAGGAGCATGAAAAGGCCCGTTCTTACTTTCAATGTCCAGTCATCTGTGCTTTTTTTCCCCCCACTTTCAAGGGAGCTTAGATTTATCATATTGAAGCACTTTCTTGCAAAATATGGTACCATTATTGCGCACTTGGCCATCTCGCTAACAGATTATACTGTTTGTAAGGATTAAATGCTTTGCTGAGGATAATTTCACATTCACTTTCCTCAACGTCCCACAGCATCATTTAAGCATCTGGCATATTCTCAGTAGCAAACCACTTTCTCCAACCTCTATGCTGGGACAGGCCTAAGTAATAAGCCTCAAGTTTTTATTGGAGGTATAATGTGAGTCAACGCATGAGTAATGGAGATTTTAGACTTATTTATAGTGGTGAAACAAGTACATTCACAAAATTAATATTTACTCAGAATCTTGTAATGATACATCTGCCATGATTTATATTATGTCTGTCGGCAGTGCAGCGAACTAATTTCCGTGTCAACAGGCTGCAATGTCTAGTAAACCCTCCACATTCATCAGCCACTTATGCAAAGACGAGGACCCATAAATAAAATCTCTCAGCTGCTAAAGTAACTGATACAGTAAGCAAATGTAACAAAAAAAAACAAAACACAGCTAAACACAGTTTTTAGGTGTTTTCTTAATTCTACATCTTGTTAATCGCTTATATTTGCTTCATGTTAAGAAGATTAGGGGATATTTCTGACGTTTTTCATATATTTGCCAGAATTGTAAGTCTGTAATATTCAGCACACAATGTACATTTAATAATATTTGAGTACAGCCTAGGGCGGCACAGTGGTTAGCATGGTCGCCTCACAGCAAGAATGTCCTGGGTTCGAGCCCCGGGGTAGTCCAACCTTGGGGGTCATCCCGGGTCATCCTCTATGTGGGGTTTGCATGTGTCTGCATGGGTTTGCTCCAGTTTTCTTCCACAGTGCAAAGACATGTAGGTCAGGTGAATCAGCCATACTAAATTGTCTGTAGGTGTGAATGTGTGTGTCGGCCCTGTGATGGTCTGGCGGCCTGTCCGGGATGTCTCCTCGCCTGCCGCCCAGTGGCTGCTGGGATAGGCTCCAGCATCCCCGCGACCCTGGGTGAGGATAAGCAGTTTGGATAATGAATAGATGAGCACAGCCTCAAACAGTCAGAACCGATACTACAACTCCACTGTATTGAAAATGCTTTACACAGCAGCATTTAAATTATTTATTGTTGGTATATAAATCCTCCTGATTTCATCTTATCTTAATTTCTAGGATAAAGTGCAGTGTCTCATTGAAAAATATAAAATCAATGATTTCTTTGTAATGTTAAACAGTGGACATCATTTGATCGTTTTTCCCGAATTGCATTGACTGCAGGACTTTGATTTGGAAAACATTACAAATGGTAAGGGGTGTGAACTGCACCTGTATTCATGCAATTCACTCCCCTTGAATCATATGATCTCTGTATGAGAAGACATGAGAATCATGTGTTCACCCGCTCTCACCCTGACCATATACTACTATGCTGCAGACATTATAACATCCTGCTGTTATACAGAGAATGTAACACCCTTAAACAGATCTTTTCAAACCTTGTAACTAGAATACTGAATGCATTTGTCATGGGCTATTATGGGTCTATAAATTTCTAACTTGAGTCGATTTGACATCCATCTCAAATTAAGATAGCTATTTACACAATGTTTTGTTAACCTTCCCTCTAAACTACCTTTCCTTGGGCTAAGGGCACTCTCTCGAAATTGTATTATCACAAATGCACAGCTGAGAAAGAGCAGATCTCTTACAGCCATCCATCACCCTTACAATTGTAACATGTTTTCATCATACTGGCTAGATGCTAGATGGAGATTATGGAGAAAGGCCCCCGGGGGAAGGGATCAGGGCAGCATTTAACCCCTTATGTTCTGTGTGTATGTGTATGTGTGTGTGTGTGTGTGTGTGTGTGTGTGTGTGTGTGTGTGTGTGTGTGTGTGTGTGTTTATGTCTGGGTGTGGTCTGCATGTTGGTATTATGTGTGAATGTCCATGACTGACTGAGTGATCATGTTTTACACGATTGGTCCGCCGAGCGCTGAGAGGCACGAGGGGAGTGCACACAGTTAAAGCATCCCAAATAACAATCACTCTGACAAAACACTCACTGGCAAATTCACAAAAGGGTTGCACGGCTTTTGCGGCTGCTAAACCTGCACAAATAAGGCAAAAAAGAAATTCTCAAAGCACCTGCAAAGGGTGAAATGCACTCCTAACTGCACTGCCAAGCATTAGGATCTCGGTGCTCCGGTGCTATTTGCATGTATTTAAATTAGGCAGTATGCATACATTTGGTGCAAAATTGACCCCTTTTATGCAAATGAGCCTCATTGCAACAAAAAAAAAAAGTCCAATTCACAAACACCAATGCTAATAGCCACACGCAGTTAGAGTGAAAATGATTAGCGTCTTCAGAAAGTTGGCAGTAACTGATGCCCAGACTTTCCAGTGATCGTGGCAACAACGATTGTAGCCAGGCAAATGCATCGCTATGCCAGCGTGCTCGTGCTTGTGAGTGGATATTTCACTTTTTGATTTAACTGAGACCAAAATTGCTATACTTGATGACATCAAGGATGACACTGAACCTACCTACCTGTGTTCTGGGCACAAAGCCGCCATTTATATTTTGCTACATGGGTAATTACAGTCAGAGGCAAAACAAGCGCAAATTGCACTTGGCTGCAAAATTTTATGGGCGTGTTTGCTCTGCAATATCATTCGCGCAATATCTTTTGTGAATCGGACCTTGAGATGGGGCAGATGGTGGTTGCAGGTGATGTGCAATTCATGGTGCTATCAGCGGCCACAATCTGTTCTTTGTGAATTCGCCTGTCAATACAGAGTGAGTCTTAGAAAAACTAGAGACATCCACAGATAGAAACTGATGAAAGGGGAGTTAACATAATTAGAATAGGTATAAGGCATACTTACAATTAAATTAATTTCTCTTTCAAACCAAACACCCCAAGATATGAGTTGAAAGCTTTGTTCTAGCTTAAACATGTTATGTGATGTACACTTGAACAACAAATATTACTGGGACCACTACAGGAAATTACAAATGAACATTTAATGTCCAGGAATTCACATTGGAGATACTACCACTGACTATCCTTGTAACTAAGTGGCCACAGTTTAGAACACTGACCATACATGGTCCAGCCATGTACTAGGTTTTGAACTAGTGTGGGTCATTGTATGATGGCGACCAGGTCTGAATCGTTTGATACCCACAAGCAACATGGACTCATGATTAATGTGAATAATAAATGTAAGTAAAATTAACTTCACTGTGTTCTGAAAATACAATGGCGATGTTGCAGTGGTGGACGAAGGGAATGTTTTAAAAGCAAACAAGCAGACAAACTGACCTATCGGCTAACCAGCTGTCTCTGTGTTGTAGAAATACAAAGACATGGAGAGTGTTTTGACAATAGAGGAGGTGGATGGTGCAGAATTGGTGAAGAACTTTGCTGAAGAGATGGAGGAGATGCTGGGGAGGAAGATGAAATCTGTCAAGGTAGAGACATGGACAGTACACATTCACACACACACACACACACACACACACACACACACACACACACATATATGTATATATATATCCAGAAAGAAAGGAGAGAGAGCGAGAGAGAGAGAGTATGAAGGTAAATTTGGATTCTGATGTTTTGGAGGTAAACTTGTTTTTCAGTGGTTGTAGCAACAAAAGTCCTCAAATTGGACAATAATGAGTATCTAAGGGCATCCGGGTAGTGTGGCGGTCTATTTTGTTGCCTACCAATACGGGGCTCTCTGGATCGCATCCCCGTGTTAACTACGGCTTGGTCAGGTGTCCCTACAGACAAAATTGGCCGTGGCTGCCGGTGAGAAGCATGATGTGGCTGTGTGCCTTGGTCGCTGCACTACCACATCCTCTGGTTGGTTGGGGTGCCTGTTTTGGGGGGAGGGGGAACTGGGGGGAATAGCGTGATCCTCCCACATGCTATGACCCCCTGGCGAAACTCCTCACTGTCAGGGGAAGAGTAGCGGCTGGCGACTCCACATGTATTGGAGGAGGCATGTGGTCATCTGCAGCCCTCCCAGGATCAGCGGAGGGGGTGGAGCAGCGACCAGGATGGCTCGGAAGAGTGGGATAATTGACTGGAGAAAAGGGAGAGAAAAAAAGAGTATCTATGTAGAGGGGAAGAGAGAGGGATATTTTCACCAAACAACCATGTACCAAAATGCGTCTGAGCCATTTTAAGCGTTTAATGTTGTCCAGCACTTTGCAGACACAACAAAGAGCCGATGAAACCAAGATTAAAGTGAAAATTTAATGTAGTTTTGAGCCATGTCTGTGAACCTGTTGAACATTTCAGTGAAAATACAACTTATCCAACATAAGACGATCTGTACATTTTTCCACAGAGGTTAGCAGAATCAGCAGAGGACGCTGATCTTTACCATGAGCACAACGAAACACTGGAGGTATGTAAGAACATGGTATACATGGTATATATCTGGATGCACTTTAAAACAAATAGGTGTGTATACTGTCTGTACTGATGGGAAGTTAATACAATTCTATTTCTATTTTTCTTTTTAAAAGACCTCCCTGTAGTTCAGCTTCTCACAGTCGGTCTTCTTTTAAATCAACTGTATTATTAATATTTCTTTATATTCCTTGTATTATATTTCAAGTTTCTTGCTCTCAGGGATATCATGGACCTAAAAGATGCCATAAGTCACACACCACCCTACATTAATACATGGCCTAAAAACATACTTCTCAACATTTTCAGCCTTTTCTGATGGCTTCAAATATCTCAGGTCTTTCAGTACTGTCCAACCAAAGGACGTAAACAGAGAAGGAAGGGTCTTGCTGTAAAGCACACATCTCAGTGGCTCATCTGCTTCCTTGTCCTGTTTAGTTTGACTACTTTAACTCCATGCTGATCAACACGGTGGATGCGGAGGGGAACGCAGTGCCGCTGGGAGGAGAGTTTTCTCTAGAAGAGAATGAACACTTCAACAAGATTCCAGTCAACACACAAATAAGTGACATACAGGTCCCCACTAATGTCTATAATAAAGGTAAACACACACACGTGCACATATACATACACATGCTTCATGTGAGCATATGCACACAAAATACCCTCATACGCTCTCGTTTTAACTGGCACATAGTCACGTACAGTATCTGAGCATGTGCAGAACAGTCGTGTGTTTTCAAATGCATTCAAAACTCATTCAAAACTTCTCTCATTGTCTGTTGTTTTTTTTTTGGACCCCCCCCCGATTGTATCCGGCCAATTACCCCATTCTTCCGAGCTGTCCTGGTCATTGCTCCACCCCCCCTTGCCGATCAAGGGAGGGCTGCATACTGCCACATGCCTCCTCCGATACATGTGGAGTCGCCAGACGCTTCTTTTCACCTGACAGTGGGGAGTTTCACCAGGGGGATGTAGCGCGTTGGAGGGTCACGCTGTTCCCCCCAGTTCCCCCTTCCCCCTGAACAGGCGCCCCAACCGACCAGAGGAGGCGCTAGTGCAGCAACTAGGACACATACCCACATCCGGCTTCCCACCCGCAGACACGGCCAATTGTGTCTGTAGGGATGCCCGACCAAGCCGGAGGTAACACGGGGATTCGGACTGACGATCCCTGTGTTGGTAGGCAACGGACTAGACTGCTACGCTACCCGAACGCCCGTCTTTCTTTGTTTTATTCTCCATCTTTCATCCTTCGCGCTCTGTCTTGGCACACTTTCTTCTCTCTCTCTCTCTCTCTCTCTCTCTCTCTCTCTCTCTCTCTCTCTCTCTCTCTCTCTCTCTCTCTCTCTCTCTCTCTCTCTCTCTCTCTCTCTCTCTTGCTCTCTCTCTCTCCACCTCACCATCTTCCTCATTTTCACTTTGTGTCTCTCATGCTCCTGCTATTTGTCTCTCTGTTCCTGTCTCTTTAGACCCAGGCATTCTGAATGGAGTATACATGTCTGAAGCTCTGAACGACGTGTTCATTGATAACTTCCAGAAGGATCCAACTCTTACCTGGCAGTACTTTGGCAGTGCAACGGGCTTCTTTAGGCTATATCCAGGTATACACAGATGGAAATAAAAACCCATGCACACACATAGAAAATGTACATCCGGTATGTGAAATGATAGATGCTTCCTGGCAGTTGATTTGACAAATCGGATGATTTTATATGGACTTGATGTTTTGCGTCTAATTGAGGGCAGGTGTCAGTTTGTTACAGTGGTTGACGAACGGTGCATGTGTACACAATTATTGTATGCGTGCATAAAGAGAGAAACACACACATGCACAAACATTCAGAAGCTCATACACACTCATACACACATGCAGTAATGCTTTCCCCCTGTGCTAGCACAACGCTGAAACAAAGTGTAATGAAGTGTAGAAAAAGGTCCAGATGCACAAGGCAAGCTCTTACACAGCAACTGACGATGCAAAAGACTGTCAGTCAAACTTGATGACTCAATCTCAGCTGAACTGTGTGTGTGTGTGTGTGTGTGTGTGTGTGTGTGTGTGTGTGTGTGTGTGTGTGTGTGTGTGTGTGTGTGTGTGTGTGTGTGTGTGTGTGTGTGTGTGTGTGTGTGTGTGTGTGTGTATGTGTATGTTTGTGTGTGTTCATGCTGGTTGCAGGGCCACACAAACACAAGCCATAGTCCGTCTCTCTCTGTCACAAATACACTCACACATTTACACTCAGCATTTGTGTGTGTGTGTGTGTGTGTGTGTGTGTGTGTGTGTGTGTGTGTGTGTGTGTGTGTGTGTGTGTGTGTGTGTAGATGAGTAATTAGTGAAGGGTCCATTGTCCACAGCCTCAACCATTACTCCCTCATTTAACCATCTGCCACTATGCATCCATCCATCCAGCCATCCATCCATCAATTGATCTATTCCTCCATCCCACCGCCCAACCAGCCACCAGCCAGTTTGTCATCAATCTAGCTATGCACCTAACATGAAACTAATCCATATTCTCCAGTCCACATTAGCGAACCAAAAGAAGAATGAAGCTCTGTCTTTTACCCCATTCCTCATTCTCTCACACACATACATATTCACACATTAATTCACACATATATTCTATTATGACATGCTTTCTTTTTTAGAACAAATCAACTTTTAGTTTATTTTAAGGCTTATTAGTTTTTATCACATATCTGGTGTCATTTCTTTTTCTCCTCTCTCTCTGTTCCTCTCTCTCTCTCTCTCTCTAGGGATCCAGTGGACTCCAGATGAGAATGGTGTCGTGACCTTTGACTGTAGGAACAGGAACTGGTAAGACCCTCTGTCTCTCTCTGTCTCTCTCTCTCTCTCCCGCTCTCTCTCTTTCGCCTTCTGTTCCACTTCCTTGTTACAGGCTACAACACACATGAATACACTTTGGAGTTCCTTTGTGCCTGTTCATGTATGGTATGGTCAGGAACGAGTATATGAGAGGGACAGCTCAGGTTGGACGGTTTGGAGACAAAGCAAGAGAGGCAAGATTGAGATGGTTTGGACATGTGTGGAGGAGAGATGCTGGGTATATTGGGAGGAGGATGCTGAATATGGAGCTGCCAGGCAAGAGGAAAAGAAAGAGGAGATTTATGGATGTGGTTAGAGAGGACATGCAGGTGGCTGGTGTGACAGAAGACGATGCAGAGGACAGGAAGAAATGGAAACGGATGATCTGCTGTGGCGACCCCTAATGGGAGCAACCGAAAGTAATAGTAGTGGTAGTAGCATGTATGGTATGGCTGGGGACCATATGAGATTCATTCATTGATGAGTTTTCAAATGAAAAAATCAAACTGATGAGACTCATTTTGATATTGTTCATGGCCAGATAATGGGTCTTAAAGTCCTAAAGTTGGAAATGTTCTTCCTCAGAAGACATGAACATTGTTGTCACAGTGTGAGAAAACAAGTAAGAGTACTGCTACATGTGTGCATGTATGCGTTTCATCAGTATTTAGAGGATAATTCAAAGGTTAGTACTAGAATAGTGTATAATAGTAAATGATTGAGTTAAATTGCATTGAATTGAGTTAAACAGATCTTTAGAAACTCTGAAGAGAAATGGTCTTGCTCTTAAATAGACTGGGTTATACACAAGCATTAAGTGCATATTCAGAGCTTATCATATACATTACATTATACAGTTTGGAGGAATCGATGTTAGATGGATGAAATGAGATTTTAACTGGTGTGAATGAGAAATTCTCTCAGCTTTTCCTGCTTTAGACCAGTCTGCTCTACAGTAAGATTTATCTGACCTGCTGCCACTAGTTCTTTCCATCTGCTCTTATGTTTCACTGCTGTCCTGGGAATTAACCAGCACACACACACACATAGGCACGCATGCACGCACACACACCTTATGGCATTTGTAATACCTTTTTCACACATGACCGCCTGACCTTGACAGCTTTTTAGCCCATGTAAGCCAGATTTTTGTTAAGACATGTTCTGACCTAAAGTCAATTGTGTATGTTGTGAGGACAGATATACGGGTGTTGAAAACTACATGCAAGATGAGATAAAGACCTGATGAGACTGTCATGACTGTGGATAATAATTGTATAAGAAATAAGCCGAATAGTTTATGTTACCTGGCCATTTTTCAATAGCAATAAGTGTCAAGTTTTGACTGACAGATCACAGCCGTCATACTTCTGCCAATCATCTGACTTAATTGACCAGTTGTTGACCTGGTGTAGGCTCCTTGTTTCCATGACAACAAATTAGATTCCAGGAAGTCTGTCTGGTTCTTAAATTCAGTGCTTGGTAGGGGGAGAGCGACAGGCAAGAGGACACCGTGGTCTTGGAAAGTCGTCGATCACTGCTGCCGGCGGGGAAATCTCGTTTGTGTTAACAAGCTTAGAGAATCACGGGATGGGAATAACAGGATAAGAGGGAGGACGGAAGGAGAGAGAAACAAATGAGGAAAAGGATGTTTGATGGGTGTCTGCAGTGTCTGCTCAAGTCTACTGTCTGATGCTGATAAATAACATGCGTCCTGCTGTCTTGCACAAATCTTATGTTAACAAATGTTGAAAATCAAACCTACTTCTTGCTGCTAACCTTTCTGTCTCTGCAACTCTCACTTTCTCTCCAATTTCTATATATATAAAGCAAGAGTTTATGTTTGTATGTTAGCTTAAAAATCCAGAAATACTCATTGTAGAACAAAAAGAAAGGTATCTTTAGAATCAGCGCTTTCCAAGGATGGCACAGTTCGAAAAATGTTTCAAAAACCAAGTAAAACATTTGATTTATTTGCGAAAGAGGCATTCCAACGATGCTTTGTGGAGACTTCCGGCAAATCCTTCCAGTGGTCGAGGGAGGCACTACACCTAACATTGTCAATGCTAGCCTGAAGGCACGCACCATGGTTTACCCTAAGGCGCTTGAGCACTGACCGATTAATACACACATTGGCAAAGAAGCTTGACTGATTGAAAATGATGACATTTGATAATTTTCGTTAATGAGATTAGTTCATTCGACATTCATTTATCACATGTATCATATCATAAATTATCCTATATTTCATCATCGATTATATCGTAAAGATCAGATCGTGTTGGTTGTTTTGGTGAGAACATTTCCCCTGGGCAACGGGCAATGTCGGGTACCTCTGCTAATTAATAATAATCCTATAATGATAAACCTCTCTCATTCTCTCTGTTTCTCTGCCTCTCTCTCTTTCTTTCACACTCACACACCTTATCTTTCTCCCTTTCTCTCTAGGTACATTCAAGCAGCCACATCGCCCAAGGATGTGATAATAGTGGTGGATGTTAGTGGCAGTATGAAGGGACTTAGACTGACCATAGCCAAACACACCATTAATACAATACTGGACACACTGGGGGAAAATGACTTTGTCAACATCATCGCTGTAAGTAACTACATAAATACACCAACATGTACACACATGAATGCTTCCACAAAAAAACACACACAAACACAAACATACAAAATACACATACGCAAACATAGACACACACACCTTGAGCTATCCAACTAGACACTGTCTACGCATGCCCTTATGCATGAGTTAGAGATTAACACACCCTGACACACAAACACAAACTGGTACACACACACACACACATGCATGCACACACGTATACACACACTGACCTTCATAGCACACTGACAAATGCTGATAAACAGGCAGAGGTAGACACGTGGAGCTAACGGACGCACACACACGCATTCATTTA
The DNA here is from genome assembly GCF_029633865.1 of Lampris incognitus. NCBI lineage: Eukaryota > Metazoa > Chordata > Actinopteri > Lampriformes > Lampridae > Lampris > Lampris incognitus. The sequence continues at coordinate 18,245 of NW_026611371.1, forward strand.
ATGAATTTAAAAATGTAATACTGCTGAACTTTCACATTCTCTTCAGGGTTTTTTCAGTTTTTTGGCACGGTGTAGCTCTACAACTGTAGGTCAGTGTAATAAGCATGGTTTAAGCAGGATATATCCTGGCATTACTCTGTGTGTAATCGTATGCCTCTGGCAAATCCTCCGTCCTTAAGCTGTTTTTTACACAGAATTTAAAGCTATACTATGATGGTTAGTTCAGTCTCTCTGGTATCAAAATCATGTTTGCAGAACAGTTCATTTCAAAATCAAAATTCATCGATTTAAAAAAAAAAGATTTCACATTTACTAAAATGTTTGTGTTGTGAGTTTTTTAAGCTTTTTGCTTAAAATGCCTTTACACAAAGTCACATTGTTTGAGATGGAATTGTTCATATTTATGAAATATTGGGTGTTTTTCATTCTTTAAATGTGCTTTGGTTTGAAATGAAACTGTTCTTGCACATTGCAGCAGTGTTACTGAAGATAGGTGGCACGTTGGCGCGGTGGCTAGCGCAGTCACCTCACAGCAAGAAGGTCCTGGGTTTGAGCCCTGGGGTAGTCCAACCTTGGGGGTCATCCCAGATTGTCCTCTGTGTGGACTTTACACGTTCTCCCCGTGTCTGCGTGAGTTTCCTCTGGGGGCTCCGGTTTCCTCCCACAATCCAAAGACATGTAGGTCAGGTGAATCGACCATACTAAATTGTCCCTGGGTGTGTGTTTGTCAGCCCTGTGATGGCCTGGCGGCCTGTCCAGGGTGTCTTCCCGCCTGCCGCCCAATGACTGCTGGGATAGGCTCCAGCATCCCCGCGACCCGAATTCGGATAAGAGGCTTGGATAATGGAGTGATGATGCACCGAAATGGCACGGCCAACATCCCACCTATACAAAAACCCTTCATCAATATTGTACATTAGAAAATATAATCTAGTATACTGTAGTATACTGTGATCTAGTGTACTGTGATTTCAGTTATGCTTTATTATAAGATTCATATTATTTTATCATGTTTATTTTTAACTTTAATGTTTGTGATAGTATTATGATGCTTTCCTTGCCACACCTCTACAAGATATTTACTAAAAGGATTTACTTCAGTTTTTATTGAAAGTGTAATTAAAGCTTCACAGATAACTCATGGTTAAATAAAGATCATATAAAATTTGGCTTTTTGGTGCCTAAGCTGTTGTGTGTAAGGCTGTCTCTCCCATTACCCTTAACTTTTACCTTTTACTCTCCATCTTGTCATGGAGGGATGCATAAGAAATAGGCCGACGATGTGACTCTGCACTTGGGCCATGTACGTTTCAAAGACTGGGTTGGTTTCTTGGACGTTGGATTGATTTTTGATTTAAGTTTCTGTTGTGTGTCTCTCCTAGTACAGTGACTACGTTAGCTATGTGGAGCCTTGCTTCAAGGGCACACTGGTACAAGCTGATCTGGATAACAGAGAGGTAACACACACACACACACACACACACACACACACACACACACACACACACACACACACACACACACACACACACACACACACAGCTAATTAATTCACTTAACCTCCATCAGCCTATTAATCGTAAGCTGCTCAGCTCTGAGCAGTTGTCTAACCCACTAAAGACCTCAATGCATCAAACTGCACCAGTCAAGACCACATGTAGCCATCATCAACATTTTGGATTTTTCCCTGTTTCAAGAAGGCTTTTTTTGCATAGAAACCATTAAAATAAGTGGTCACTGTTTGATATGGTGATCCAAAAAGTGATTGAACGGGTATTATTACTTTTGCTGTTGTAACATCTGAATTATGATGATGACAGTGATATGATATGAGGGCTCACATCCCCGATATCACATTAAAATAACCTGTTAGCAGTTTCCAATGGAAACTCAAGACCCACTTGTTTTCCTTTGGTTCTCATTTACCCTGATCTTTTATGTTTTTTTGGCAATCAAATTTCAGTGTCTGCCATCACTGATAATCTATTTAAAGTACATTCTCTGATTTTTTTTTTTTTACATCTGTTGGTCAGATTTTTGTTTCCGTACAGTTGTGATGTTCTATAGCATTTGAGGTTATGGTAATGCAGTCCTCTGTTTCTAAAGGAATTATTTCAAGTGCTTCATGTTGCAAAGACTTCTCAAAAGTTCAATTCCCAAAATGTTGGGGTTTGATGATTATCGAAAAGCGGTCATGAGGACAGTGCTGTTATTACTTCAGCTGGATGAATCTGAGCGTTGTTTGGGAACGGTTTTGTGGAGCTGGCGTAGATCTGGCAACGTGAACCCATTCTGGATGTCAAAGGTCAACATGCTGGCTTTCACTCACAGACCAATTGTTGACAATAAGGTTTTCCCCGAATAGACTCTCTTGTGTGCTAATGTGCATGCATACACAGATACTTACCCCCCCCCCCACACACACACACACAGGTTCCTCAGCCTTACCTAGCACCATAAAGCTGGGATTTAACAACACGAACATGTATTCTGGATTCTCTCCATCTCCTCCTCTGTCACCCTCCTCCTCCTCCCTTTCCCCTGCTTTTTATCCGCTGATCTACCAATCCTCAACTCCTTGGCCTGCTAGCTTCATGAGAGTGAACATTTTCTTTCTAATAGTCACGTCTTCTCTTCTCTTCTCTTCTCTTCTCTTCTCTTCTCTTCTCTTCTCTTCTCTTCTCTTCTCTTCTCTTCTCTTCTCTTCTCTTCTCTTCTCTTCTCTTCTCTTCTCTTTTCCTCTCCTCTCCTCTCCTCCCCTCTCCTATGAGAGAGACATACAGTATGTGCTGCATCTACAAATGCTGTCATGTAAATAGAGCTCCTTTTCCAAATCATTAGTGGTCACACCATTCACATCTCTCTCCTTTATGATACCCTCACTCTTATGAAATTATTTTCCTGTGTGTTTCTCCCTCCAAACCTTCACCCATCTTACTGTATCTCACCATTTGTCTTTTTCCTTTCATTCTCATTCTGCATCGATGTTATCTCTTGACTCCCCTCTTTCTTTTCTGTTCCAACATCTGCTGTGGACTCAAAACGTCTGGTGTGTGTGTGTGTGTGTGTGTGTGGGTGTGTGGGTGTGTGTGTGGGTGTGTGTGTGTGACCTCTCTATTGCTATTGCTATTGCTGATGGAGATTAAGATGAGAATAAACAAATGGTGAGGTCCAGTCCTGTGAAAGACCAGCGGCTGGGGCGTCTGGGTAGCGTAGTGGTCTATTTCGTTGCCTACCAACACGGGGATCTCCAGATCGAATCCCCACACATTTATTTGAGTGCATGAAAGAATGGGAGACATCAGCAGAGGCAGAATGAATGAGAGGGAGAACGTGTGTGTGTGTGTTTGTGTCATTTTGGGGGTGTGTGTGTGTGTGTCATTTTGGGTGTGTGCCCTACTTTCACTCTCACTTCATTATGGAGCAGGTGAGGTCATTGGGTGCAGTTTTAAGCGTTTCGCATGACCAGCTAACAAGAGATTTGATTGGTTAGCTGGCCAGCATGGCAGCTGGTAATAGAACAGGCTTACAGATGTTGACTATCACGCATACACACACTGAATTGTCGCCTTCTTACTGTCTCACACAGACATGCACACACACACACACACACACACACACACACACACACACACACACACACACACACACACACACACACACGCATAGATACACATGGTCATCCTTTGTCTTATGATCTATCTCTCACTTTAATGTACACTGATGCGCGTGCACACCCCTCCCACATCTAGATGATATGCATGGATGCCCACACTGTCTTCTATTTCTCATTCTGTACCAAATTAAAGTTTTGAAGAACAGAAATACATATATCTACTACAGAAATACACACGTCACCCAGAAACACACATAGATGATATACATATGCCAACATGTCATGCATCAACCCAAACAGACGTATGTTTATTGCAGGTGATTGTTTCAGTCTGGTGTATCTTCATGGTTTCTCCTGATATAGTTCCCACGATGAACTTTTTACTTCGGTTGACTCCCGCTGTGAACCCTTGCCCCTGGGAAAGTAATCCCTTCCAGGTTTTGATGAAACAAAGAACGATTTGGTTCTTTAGAGATATTAGCGGCATCGATGACAGCTTCTCTGTTGTTTTCATTGGCCACCGCTTGGTGGCATTTAATTGGTTCTATTCCAGCTGAGATTTACTGTGTCGTGAAGCCAGTAATCACAATCCCAGTGTTATTGTGGACATGGTTAGAGCTAAAAACACTTCTTTGTTGAGAGGAGACAGTTACATGGTGCCAAATGCTTTATAACAGTGGCTCTGGGTGATCCTGTAGGCTGCCTCTACCTGTATTTAAAGCAGAAATATAGAAGCTAACCGGTAGAAGGTGTGCTCATGCACAAATAAAACCTCATTCTTGTTGAAAAATGTATGCACATCATACTGCATGAACATCATTGTCAGCACCATCACATCAACAGGTCTTTGGCTGTTCACTATTTCTAACGCAATTATATCACGTTTGTGTGTGTGTGTGTGTGTGTGTGTGTGTGTGTGTGTGTGTGTGTGTGTGTGTGTGTGTGTACACTATGTATCCTTATGTTGGAAGTGTTTGCATATTGCACATTCAAACAGAGTACGATGTCCTGAGCATTGTCTTCTGTTCTACATAACGTGATATTTTTGTAAATACACTTCTATTTATGAGACAACACACCAACATCCAAAGGAATTGCATCAAGTGCAACTGGACTTGGTTGCACTTGATTCAATTCCTTTGGATAACTATGACCTGGATGAATGAGAACATTCACAGACAACACACCGACAGCATCAGTGTTGACACATGAAATAAATTCAAAGACTTTGTGTCTCCGTTGCTCTTGTCTGTCTTCATATATGTCTACTTTTTATCATCTCACCACCTGTAAAAAAAGCTCTCACTCATACATCGATAATCCATTTTGATCTATGTATCCCTCATATCTCTCTCTCTCTCTCTCTCTCTCTCTCTCTCTCTCTCTCTCTCTCTCTCTCTCTCTCTCTCTCTCTCTCTCTCTCTCTCTCTCTCTCTCTCCTTCATTCCAGCATTTTAAGCTTTTGGTTGAGGAGCTCCATGTTAAAGGAGAGGGAAAAGTGAAAAAGGCCATGAAGGAATCTTTCAAGATTCTCAATGAGGTTTGTATTCCATCTACAACAATCACAAAAACTGTTGCTATCGGGCGTCCGGGTGCCGTGGCGGTCTATTCCGTTGCCTACCAACACGGGGCTTTCCGATTCGAATCCCTGTGTTACCTCCGGCTTGGCCGGGTGTCCCTGCAGACACAATGGGTCGTGTCTGCGGTCGGGAAGCTGGATGTGGGGATCTGTCCTAGTCGCTGCACTAGCGCCTCCTCTGGTCGGTCGGGGCGCCTGTTCGGGGGGGGATGGGGAATGGGGGAATAGCGCGATCCTCCCACGCGCCATGTCCCCCTGGTGAAACTCCCCACTCTCAGGTGAAAAGAAGCAGCTGGTGACTCCACATGTAACGGAGGAGGCATGTGGTAGTCTGCAGCCCTCCCCAGATCGGCAGAGGGGGTGGAGCAATGACCCGGATGGCTCGGAAGAGTGGGGTAATTGGCCGGATACAATTGGGGAGAAAATAACACTTCAGTTAAAAAGAAAAACAAATCATAACAGTAATTTAGGATTTCTCTAGCAGTGAGTTTGTCTTAAACCGTGGGCCAATGAACGTGAAATATAAGTTACTGGATGTCATTTCTAGAATAAAGGAGCAACCATGAGAAAACAGTAAGTTCTTTTCTCAATCCTAAAAAACCTGTGGGAGAAACATACAACCAAATTCAAATTATACTGCACGGTGGCGCAGTGGTTAGCACTGTCATCCTGGGTTTGAACGGGGGGGGTCCCAGGTCATCCTCTGTGTGGAGTTTGCATGTTCTCCCCGTGTCTGTGGTGGGTTTTCTCCAGGTGGCCTGGTTTACCCCACCATCAAAAAGACATGCGTGTTAGGGTTAAAGCTGCTGTCTGTGTCCCTGACCGAGGCATGGCAAGACGAACTGGAGCACGGCGGCTGCCCACTGCTCCTAGCTACACAGCTAGGATGGGTTAAATGCAGAGAAGAATTTCCCTATGGGGATCAATGCATTTTCATCTTTTCTCCTTCATGTTCTCATATTTTATTTCACATTGTAGGGCTACAATATGCTTGTGTGTGTTTGTGCATGTGTCCGCAGGCTGCAGCACGGGGCCAGGGCAGTTTGTGTAACCAGGCTATCATGCTGATAACAGATGGGGCCATGGAGGACTTCCAGGATGTTTTCGAAGAATTCAACTGGCCAGAGCGACGGGTAGGACACACAGAGCAGGAAACACACCAACATACAGAGACGCACATACACACACACACACACACACACACACACACACACACACATACATACACAAGTCAATAAACACATGCACCGATGAATGTACACCATTCACAAGTCATCATTCACACGCAGGGGATCATACTGTTATTCGCATACAATGAGACCAAAGCACAAACACATGCGCACAAACCATAACCATGCACATACACAAATACAAGGCATTATTGTCTATCCTTAAATGAGTAACTATTAGGAGTACAAATGGCTGGTACTTAATTTCTAACCATATTTTAAAACCGTTGCCTTTTCAGGTGCGGGTGTTCACGTATCTGATTGGACGAGAGATGACATTCGTTGACAATGTCAAATGGATCGCCTGCAACAACAAAGGTAAATAGCATAACTGATTTGTGCCTGAAAAGTTGCTATTGTGAAATCCAAGTTGGAAAAATCAAAATTCTGGTACTTCCCCCCTAAACTAAAAACCTTCTTGTCTCGTAGGTTAAAGAATAAAACTTGCTCCGCTTTCTTTAATTAGCATTTTGCAATCGTACTTGATGACTGAGACATGGGTTGGTGTGTTACATCTGGAGCTTTGACCTTTGCACCCTTTACAGCTGGTTGCTCATAATGCTGGCAACCTCGGCACTGGAACTTATTCTACAGCTGCTCTCATTGTCAATTGCTCCTAAATATACTATCAGCTGAACAGGCTGTTGGTCATCTCTTGGATGCAGGCTAGGTTTGCCCTCTCTTGCCTGTAGGTGTTTGAATGGATTGGAGTATCAAGTGCTGCCCTCTTGTGAATTACATGGGATTGTGCAGTGGCTCATACCCGAAATATAATCCCATTATCCTGCTCTGAGCACATCAAAACCCTCAACTAAATACCCGATTATCTTATTCATATTACAGTTATGCTATAAACACACTCCTGGCCAAAACATAATATATCCCCTCGTGTGTGTGTGTATGTGTGTGTGTGTGTGTGTGTGTGTGTGTGTGTGTGTGAAATGGGTGACAGGTGTGCTCCCTTCTGTTGCCTCTGGGCAGAGAATTATGCCAACAATAAAATACCATTCACAAACACACCAACAGGCTCATTGTCACTGTCCTGCTAGAATCAGGTATCTCCGATGGCGCCTCACTTTTTTCAACCCTAATTTAAGCAGGCAAGTTGACAAACAGAACGATAATATAATTTACAGCAGCAGGCAAGTCACAGATGGGAGGGTAGGTTCCACTCTTTCACACGTTCAGATTCAGTGGCTGCCCCGTATTTTGAGAGTCATGTGCTTTGAGTCACTTTGCGGTGCCAATAGCATCGCTGTTGGAGCCGCCCTATTGACATCATTGTTTCCCAACTGCAGCAAATGTTTTATGACCCAGGGATGCAGCCATCGTATTAAGAAAGCATCGTCTAAAGTCAACAATGTTGTGAATAAATGTTTTGTTCTGGGGTCTAATGATGATGACGATACAGTCTACCTGCTTTGTGTTGTGCATTTTACTGGACTGTAAGATGACCAAAAGATGAAAATAATGATGATTTCATCTTATTTTCTTAAGGTTTTGTGTCTAAAGGTTTTATGTGTCCTGCAGGTTACTACACACACATCTCCACACTGGCTGACGTCCAGGAGAATGTTATGGAATACCTCCATGTCCTTAGCCGGCCAATGGTCATCAACCACGACCACGACATTATCTGGACCGAGGCCTATATGGACAGTGTGGTCAGTCGCTATCTGCCTCTCTCTCCCTGTCATGTTAATGTTTCCTTGCTGTCTCTCCATGTCTCTTGTCTCCTTCTGCCATCTGTTTATCCCCCTCTCTCTTTCTCTACATTCCTCAACTCCAACTCATTAACGCAGACTCTTTCTCCGACTGTTTGACAATGTCTCTCTTATCTCACTTTGGATTCACCTTCGCATCGACTGTCTTTCATTATTTCATTTGTTGTTATTTTTCCATTTACCATCATTCTTCATGTCTGTCTGTTCTCCCTTCACTCAAACTCCAGTTCCCAAGAACCCGAGAGGTAAACACTCCTGTAGCTTTGTTTGACACAACTTAAAATCCTCAATCTAGATGAGTGTATCATGACCATAAACCAAATACGTGTTCAATAAATGAACCTACAGCTTCCTTTTTCTATCCGTAGACTTGTGTCGTTAGTCTACAAGTTAACATTTCCATTTCTTTGGCTTGGCTTCAATTCTAGTGAAGTAGAGATAACACACCGCAGTACGCTTGGTGATTAACACTTCCATATCCCACCATTTAACTTGTATTTACGCACTTGTGTTTAAGTGTTTCTCAGCTTAAATGTTCCTACAGCACTTCCTTCAACTTGCTCAGGTTTCAGTTTGTGTTTAAAGCTGCTACAAGAGAGTTTTTCACTTTTTATTTATCAGTGTCAGGCTAATTTCAGTGCCTCTGTATGACTGACATCATCAAAGACATAATCAGCGAGAAGATTAGACATTACTATGTATTTGGGCGGCATGGAGGTCCAGTTGTTGGCACTGTTGCTTCACAGCAAGAAGGTTCTGGGTTTGAAGCCCAGGCCATCCCAGGTCCTTTCTGTGTGGAGTTTGCATGTTCTGCCCGTGTCTGCGTGGGTTTCCTCCGGGTGCTCTGGTTTCCTCCCACCATCAAAAAGACATGCATGTTAGGGTTAATACTTCTCCTGTCTGTGCCCCTGAGCAAAGCAGTGGAAAGAAGAACTGGAGTTGGTCCCCGGGTGCTGCAGCTGCCCACTGCTCCTATACAATAGGATGTGTTAAATGCAGAGAACACATTCGTTGTAACAATACAATTCATTGCAAGAATACAATGACAAAATAAAGTGGCTTTCTATTGAATTAAAATGCTCATCTCAGGGGTTGGATTCCCTGCGAAATCTGACCAAAGATTCATCGCACAAAGACAAGATGCCTTACATCATCTCTTTATTTCTTGCCAATGCTTTTTTTAAAACACCACAACATCTCTCTCTCTTCTCTCCTCTCCTCACTTCACTTCTCTTCTCTTCTCTTCAAAACAAATGAACACACTACCAGTGGATGAATGTAGATCTTTGCAACAAGATGCAACACTCATGTGAAACAAAGTCGTTTCTTTGTGTAAACTCCTCGTAGCAGCTTTAAGAAGTTAGAGGTTCTCCTTCCTCTTGCTATATGGTATTGAGCGCATTTAGTTCAATTTACCTTTACGCCCATTTAAGAGGTATAGGTGTGCATGCGATAAGTCTTTGCCTTGCTTAACTTGGCTTGTCCTCAGCATATATGTATGATGTCATTGATCCCTATTGCTTGGTTTCCACTTTTTACACTTAGCTGTACTTGATAACTCGCCGAAATTTAGCTCTTCCCCTGGTAAAGTTTAACTCTTTAATAGGTGTTCAACCCGTCCTTTAGCTGAGCTCTAGCTGTGTGTGGCCAGTCATCACATAGTTTAGCTCATTTAGTTCGGATTTCCATTCTAATTAGATCCATTGATGTGTGAATGCCAGTCGCATTATGAAATAGGTTAGTTGTTGGACGGTTATGAATTTGAGGTACTTTTCTTCTTTTTTTGGGGGTTTTATATCAATTTTTACTTGACAAAAAAGGTAGAATGTCCAAAATCGTTGCGTTGTGTGTGTGTGCATGCGTGCGTGTGCGTGTGCATGTGCATGTGGACATGCTCTCTACAGTTATTCAACAGCCAGGCCCAGAGCTTGCTTTTGATGACATCAGTGGCCATGCCTGTCTTCAGCAAGAAGAAAGAGACCGTAAGATTGTGTTCACATCACTGATAACTTCATCCTCATCAGATATCACTTAAACCAGTGTAAATAGTGTCTACCTCCAGCATCATACGATTTAAATAATTTTCCATAAATCCACATTTGATAATCATTTTTCGTACTTATCACATTGTACAGACAGGTGTAAATAACGTCGTGCTTGGCATCAAAGGTGTGAGATGTCACCTTTTTAAATGCAGTTACTCCTTAAATTCTGTATGTTTCTTATTGTTGGCTCATAAGATTGGCTGTTAGGAATGTAACACACACATACCATATGGAATTATATCATACCATAGTATAGAATATTATAATTTACAATGCTAACTCTATTAAGCCCTTGTAACTGTTTTGCAGGGTTTTTTTTTCGGAGTGGATCAAATAGATTATATAAGACTGAACCATTGTATACCATAACATATCATAAAATGTCATCTTGTGCTTTTTGCTAACTGCATGAATTTGTTTTTCTTTTAGTTATCTCATGGGATTCTGCTTGGTGTGGTAGGGACAGATGTGGCTCTGAGAGAGCTGATGAGATTAGCTCCAAGATACAAGGTAACTACACACAACAAACGTTATCAGCAAATATTGACCAAACTGGGCCATTCCGTACGACACTACTTTCTTTGTGCTGTATTACTTACTGATCTGACACCGAAGAAGCTGGATGGAGTCAATCTATGATGCCACGTAACCTAACAGCAACTCGAGATATATATCACAATAAAGCCAAACTAAACCTTACAATTCTACATTGTAACACGCCAGGATAGGCAGTCCTATGCCATACTCTACCTTACCACTGATACGAGATATGATAGGCTCCAATATATAGCAGGTTAACTGCTGGTCTCTGGTGGCACTTAGCAGTGAATATAAATCATCTGATGCTACTATTGACGTCGGGTATTGCTATTGTGTCCTTATTTACTCAAACACCATTATCATTGGTGTCTACTATTATGCCCTCCTGCCTGCACTAGACATTTTAAGCTCTTATGAAGATAATTTGCCTGTTATGCTGATGAGTGGCAATGGAAATCCACTTTGTACATTACATTACAGTCATTTAGCTGACGCTTTTATCCAAAACGACTTACAATAAGTGCATTTAACGTAGGAAATCAGGAGAACGACTAGTCATCAGAGGTCATAAGTGCATCTAAACAAGCATCTAAGAGCAAAACCCGTGCTAAAGTAAAAGTGCAAGAAAGAGATTTTTTTTTAATTTTTTTTATGAGTGAATACATACTTTGTACTTTAATTCTCCTATTCACCACCTCTTTGATGATCTAAGGTGCTTTTACACTAGTCACTCGACATGACATGCTGTCTTGGCAATTAAATGATTACTGTGTTGCAAATGTACTACTACTACTACTTCATATAACTATTATGATATTACTACTATGTGGTAAATGTACTACTACTACTATGATATAATTACTATGTAGTAAATGTACTACTACTGCTTCATATAATGCTATTATAATATGATTACTATGTAGTAAATGTACTACTACTGCTTCATATAATGCTATTGTGATATGGTTACTATGTAGTAAATGTATTGATGCATGCTCAATAATCCAGGTTAGGAAATCACAGAAAGTTGAAGCAGTTCAACTTTACACAGGTGGTCTCAGTTGCATTCAAACTCCAAAAAACGTTGCGCCAGAAATTGGTCCACCCCAAGGATTGGGTCCCCCGGCACAAACAGAACAATATGGGGTACGCTGTTAAGTGCCAGGAGGATGCCGTGACTTATACATTGGGGAAACTAAACAGAGGCTGGCCAAGAGGATGGAACATCACAGAAGAGTTAACATGTCAGGCCAGGACTCTGCAGTCTACACCCATCTACAGGCCAGTGGCCACTCTTTCAATGATGAGGATGTGCACATCCTTGATAGGGAGGAACACTGGTTTGAATGGGGAGTCAAACAGGCCATCTATGTTAAGAGGGAACGACCATCCCTGAACCGGGGGGCGGGGGCTAAGAGTACATCTGTCACCATCTTACAATGCTGTGATTGCAACCGTTCCCCACTCGTCTGTGAATAGTACACATGGCCATTATAACTCTAGTTAATGGTCACGGCAATTTGCATATAAAATTGATTGTTAGTTGGGGTCATTATGCAGCTGTGTTGTTTATAAGGGTGGGGATACCTGCAGTCAGTTTAGACTGAAGAAGTCACTTAGATGAGTGATGAAACGTTTCTCTCAATAAATGTGTCCAGATGAACTGATTCAACTTTCTGTGATATGTAGTAAATGTACAACCACTAAATATTATACAACTATGATATGATTAATATTTAGTAAATGTACTACTACTGCTTCATGTAACACTATGATCTGTTTTCTATGTAGTAAATGTGCTACTACTGCTTCACGTTATACTATGATATGATTACTATGCAGTAAATGTACTACTACTGCTTTATATAGTACTACTTTGATATGATTACTATCTAGTAAATATACTACAACTGCTTTGTATAATACTACTTTGATATGATTACTATGTAGTAAATATACTACAACTGCTTCATATAATACTACTTTGATATGATTACTATGTAGTAAATATACTACTACTAGGATCTGATTTATATGTAGTAAATGTACTACTATTGCTTCATATAATACTACTATGAGCTGATGTTGTGCTGTATGATGCCTCTTGGTAACAATCGTATTTACCTGCTAATTGCTGACTCTTGTAAGTCACCTTGGATAACAGCATCTGCCAAATATGCAAATGTAAATATAAACGGATATTAAGCCCCTCACAAGACAAATGTTCTATCCATGCTGCTGTATCCAGGAAGTTGTGTTAGTATTTCTACACCCTCAGTCAAAATATTAACCTGGACTTTGCAGGTTAATGTATTTAATGTATTTATCCTGTCAGCGCCACTCAGTAGTCCTGCATCCTCTTTGAGCTTCTCAGTTCAGAAAATTGAATGTGATTGTACCATTTTCTTCAGCTGGGTATCCATGGTTATGCCTTCCTTAACACCAACAACGGCTACATCCTGTCCCACCCTGAGCTACGACCTCTGGTAGGCAAAACATTTTGCACAGAACATTTTGTCAACGGTAACTTGGAAATCTACAGAGCACAGTGAGTCTTTCATAATGAAAAGTGGCAACCAGTTATAACCAGTAGTTTACCTGTGTGTTGTGTGTGTGTATGTATTCATGTATGTGCATGTATGTGTGGGTTCTTTTGTGTTTGACAGTATAAAGAGGGTAAGAAGTTGAAGCCCAAACCCAACTATAACAGTGTTGATCTCGCAGAGGTGGAATGGGAAGACACAGAGGAGACAGTAAATGAAACACACACACACACACACACACACACACACACACACACACACACACACATACACACAAGCTCACAAATATATGCATACTCAGGGTAACAAAGGCAGTCTGTCTTCTCTTCTGTTAAATCTGTCTCTCCTGTTCTTTTTGCTCGCAGTATGTCTCTCTAAACTGTCATTCTGTCTAGTTTCAAATGTTCATTTCTCTTTTATCCTATTTTGTCAACTAGACAGAACTTTTCTGGCAGAATTATTTTGATCTGATTACGTGACGTGATTAAGATTAAGGCTCTCTCGAGAGCTCCCCCAACACAATGTTGGCACTTTTTAAGATGGTCATTCTTGATGTGTTGCTATGGGAAGTATTGTAATGGGTAATGCAACTTCTTCCAATTTACCCACCTCACTTTCCTTTACTTGACTATAGTCAAAGGCTGAGATAGTAATTCTTAATGTTTAATTTGTAATGTAGCTACGACAACCTCCCTTAAAACAACGCCGTTGCATTTGTTGTACAAAGCAATATAAACTATGGATTTAGCGGGGTGCCAAGAAGAAAAAAAATGATAACAGGGCTGTTAAGTTAAAATGTATTCAGGAAGAAATGAGAGACCTGAAAATGAAAGGAAGGAAATTGCAAAACAACAGCTTCAAGTAGAATATAAAAATGAACAACTATGATCATACAATTCCCCCCTATTTTGTGAACTATGCCCTTATAATCCTCACTCCTACTGAACTCCTGTAGAATGAGACTACTGAATGCAAATTCACCAAGTCCCTACTCGCTCGGACTCAACGACAGAAGTGCTTTGCTCCTGTGAAACTGTGTCCCTGTGTCTCTGTCTTGTTACGCTGTGCTGTGCGGTGCAGGTTTTCACTAACTGGTGTGTTTCTTTAAGCTGAGGACGGCCATGGTGAAAGGAGAAACTGGGACACTATCGTTAGATGTGAGAGCATCTGTGGATAAAGGGGTAAATTCCAGTTCGTATGAATGTGTGTGTGCGTGTGTGTGAAAATAATTTAGAAGATCAATATCTTTTTTTTAATATCTTCCTCTTTTTTTTTTGTTGAAATTTCCCCCCTTTTTTCTCCCCAACTGTACTTGGCCAGTTACCGTATTTTCCGAGCTGCCCCAGTTGCTGCGCCACCTCCTCTGTCGATCCGAGGAGGGCTGCAGACTACCACATGCCTCCTCCGATACATGTTGAGTCACCAGCCGCTTCTTTTCGCCTGCCAGTGAGGAGTTTCACCAGAAGGACGTAGCGCGTGGGAGGATCACACTATTCCCCCCCGAACAGGCGCCCTGACCGACCAGAGGAGGCGCTAGTGCAGCGACCAGGACACATCCCCATATCTGGCTTCCCACCCGCAGACACAGCCAATTTTTTCTGTAGGGATGCCCGACCAAGCCAGCGGTAACACGGAGATTCGAACTGGCGATCCCCGTGTTGGTAGATAATACAATAGACCGCTATGCTACCTTGACGCCCTGTCTTTTCCTTTTCTAAACTTAATCATTCTTGTCCTACATTTGGTCTCTGTCATACCACGATCATCCTTGTTGAGTGTTATTGTCAATTAGATTCTATTTTCCCCATTTTGTCATGACATTTTATTTCATTAGCTTGTTACTTTGTTTCAGTTGAGGTGAGACTTTTTAATGAGCTTCTTATCTCCTTCAAGTTCTGTCTCCCCTGCAAGTTGTAAATTATCTCGTTTCCGGTGTGTCAATGATTTGGATGTTTAAAAGATCCTAAACTAAATTCCTTTCAATCTTCTTGTCTGTTCTGTCCTTTTCTACCTCTCTACCACGCCTTCCCTCTTTCTCTTGTCTTTTTCCACCATTCATTTCAATGCCCATTTCTTTTTTATGCCCCCAAAACACACCCCTCTCTCTCTCTCTCTCTCTCTCTCTCTCTCTCTCTCTCTCTCTCTCCTCTCTCCTCTCTCTCTCTCTCTCTCTCTCTCTCTCTCTCTCTCTCTCTCTCTCTCTCTCTCTCTCTCTCTCTCTCTCTCTCTCTCTCTGTCTCAGAGGAGAGTGATGTTTCTGAAGAACGACTATTTCTACACCGTCATCAATGAGACGCCGTTCAGGTCTGTGATTGTTTGCAGTTAGATTAGATTAGATGAAGAGTTTGGTTCCACGGCACGGTCGTCATTTCAAAAAAGGGACATCTATTTCTATAAAAATATTGTTTACACAAAATAAAAACTGATTTACTTTTTACTGCCAAACAGATATTCAGTGTGTCACATAAACCAGTGTATCTGACTACTGATTGTGATTTAGTCTGTCTTCTTTCTTTCTGTGTGCCAGTCTGGTGTAGTGCTAACTAGAGGATATGGAGAGTATATCTTCATAGGCAACGTCTCTGTGGAGGAAGGTAATTGTACTATTAGTATATTGAATACTGTCCTTTTATTGTCTCTTCTCTTTGTCTCCTTACCTGCTTCTGAGTCTGTCATTGTGTCTGTCCGGTTATGTCTATATTAATCTATGTTATAGAGTATGTATATTCATCTATGTGTCTATGTATCTGTGTAGCTGTGTGTTTATACATCTATCTCTACACTATCTGTTGGTTTGTCCATGGATGGATGGATGGATGGATGGATGGATTCAAGATTCTTTATTTGTTACGTCTCATTATACGAATACAAGAGAGTAAAATTCTTGTGTTTCAGCTCCTTAACACTGAAAATAACCAAAAAAAAACAACAACCCCAGATCAAAAAAGCAGTAATAATAAATAGTGTGTGGTGTATGTAAGGTGCTGTGTGTATGTAGGCCCTGCCTTAGTAAATGTGCGTATATGTGTGTAATTGTTTGCATATTTGTGTGTGTTTGTGTAT
The DNA here is from genome assembly GCF_029633865.1 of Lampris incognitus. NCBI lineage: Eukaryota > Metazoa > Chordata > Actinopteri > Lampriformes > Lampridae > Lampris > Lampris incognitus. Next base: position 34,584 of record NW_026611371.1, read on the forward strand.
GCCAAGCTACGTGTGTGTGTGTGTGTGTGTGTGTGTGTGTGTGTGTGTGTGTGTGTGTGTGTGTGTGTGTAAACTGATGATCGCTGAAGACCGTAGGTCAGTACCATCAGTCAGGTACCAGGCTTAATGTCTTTAATGTTCTTTGTTCAAAAGCCTGGTTGCTTGGTGGAAAAAGCTGTTCTGGAGCTGCTGGTCCGGGATTTGAGCTGTGGTACCGCTTGCCTGACGGTAGCAGCTAGCTGAACAGTCCATAATTGGGGTGGCTGGGGTCTTTGATAATCCTGCGGACTTTGCTGACACAGCATCCATTGTATATGTCCTGGATGGAGGGAATCTTGCATCCACTGATATCCTGGGCCATCCGCACAACCCTCTGCAGGGTTTTGCAGTTGTGGGCAGTACAGTTCCCATGCCAGGCAGTGATGCATCCAGTCAGAACGCTCTTGTTGTGCCTCTGTAGAAGGCCCATAGAATCTTGGGCCCCATGCCGAACTTCTTCAGCCGCCTGAGGTGAAAGAGGCATTGCTGTGCCCTTTTCACCACATGGATGGTGTGTTCATCCTAGGTGAGGTCCTCGGTAATGTGGACTCTGAGGAACTTGAAGCTGTTGACTCTCTACAGCAGCCCCCGTTGATGTGATGGATCCAGCCTCCCCCCTCTCTACCTGTAGTCCACATCAGCTCCTTGGTTTTGTCGACGTTGAGAGAGCGGTTATTCTTCTGGCCCCACTTTGTTATATTGTTGACCTCTCTCCTGTATGCCGTCTCGTCATCGTCGGTGATCAAGCCCATCACTCTCATGTCATCAGCAAACTTTATCACCAAGTTGGAGCTATGTGTAGCCACGCACTCATGGGTGTACAGGGAGTAGAGGAGGGGACTCAGGACACAGCCCTGGGGAGCTCCTGTGTTGAGGGTCAGGGTGCAGAGGTGTTGGAGCCCATCCTCACCACCTGGCATCGCTCAATAGGAAGTTCAGGATCCAGCTGCACAGGCTGGGGTTGAGTCCTAAGTCCCTGAGCTTGGTGTAGAGTCTGAGGGGACTATGGTGTTGAATGCTGAGCTGTAGTCTACAAACAGCATTCTCACATAGGAAGTTCCTTTTCTCCAGGTGGGTGAGGGCGGTATGGGGTGTAGTGACTATTGTGTCATCAGTGGATTGATTTTGTCGGTAGGCGAATTGGTGGGGGTTAAGGGTGGGCGGTAACATGCTACAGATTAGTGCCTTAACAAGTTTCTCAAGGCATTTACTCACTATGGGAACGAGAGGCAACAGGACGCCAATCATTCAAGCATTTTACCTGGTCTTCTTCTTAGTCACCGGCACAGTGACTGATGATTTAAAGCAGGAGGGGACTACACACAGGGGAAGGGAGAGGTTGAAAATATCCGTGAAGACACAGCTAGCTATGCAGCGCACACTCTAATCACCGAGCCTGGAATGCTGTCCAGGCCGGCCGCTTTGCTGGTGTTCACGCACATGAATGACCTACGCACGTCGGACTCGGCGATGGCCAGCAAGCTGTTCATATTGGCAGCGGTGGGGGCTTCTCCTGGGAGGTTGGTGTCAAAAACCTCAAACCAAACAAAAAAAAAAAAAAACAACTATTAAGCTCGCCTGGGAGGGTAGCAGTGGCAGAGCTGCTGGGTCTCCC
>NW_026611372.1:0-10000 GCF_029633865.1 Lampris incognitus
CCTCGTAGAAACACAGAGTTCGAGCTCAGCGGGGGAGCGTCGGTGAAGCGTCACGCTGACAGAAATCCATCGACGCTGGTTGATGAGCAGAATCCAAAACCCACTCTCACGCCGGCTCTCACCAACGCCTTCGACACCGACAGCATCTCCCCGCCTGAAACACCCTCCGTTTGACTTTTCCCGCTTTCAGAAACGGACCGTTTAGCCCGTCCCCCCTACAAAGTTAACGGCTGCCCCTTCTTTGCATTTTCTGTCCTGCAGCCAGCACCAAAAATAAAAGCAGTTTCACACCAACTTTCACCGCTGCTTAAAAAACACAGTTTTCAAGGTTTCAAACAGAAAGTCGAGTCTTTTACAGTCCAGAAAAAAGTGAAAAATACTTTCTGGTTCCGGACAGAAAGGACGTTTAATAGGGGCCATGGGACTGCCAGCACTGTCTGCAGGATTCTTCACTGCAGATCCCCTCACCTCTGGTTTGACAGGGGTTCGTAAAACCACCTCCACGCTGGTTTAGCCATCCTGCATGTTCAGCCTCCCTCTCCGCACGGCGTCCTTTCTCCCACTTAGCTTTATCTTGTCCAGAGCTTGAACACGGTACTCACACAGAGCTTTCCCATCCGCCATGCACAGGTCTGCAGACGCAGCCGTTTCATAGACCGGCCATAGTCCCGTCGGTCCAGTTTGGTCTTTTTTTAGACCCACTTCAGGGAAAGGATCTCCTTCAGCAGGAGTCTTCCTCTGTATGACGTCAGGTAATAGCCACCTCGGCTTGCCCAACTGCCCCTCCACCATTCCCTCCCAGTTCCTCTTTATTCCATTATAATTTCTCTTTCCAACTTCTTTATTCCGTTATAATTCGGTTATCTTCTTTCGGTGTTGTATGAGTAACTTGTGTAAACACAACATCCATTGCACGTTGTCCGTCTTGGGGGAGAGATCCCTCCTCTGTTGCTCTCCCTGAGGGTTCTTCCTATTCTTTCTCCCCGTTAAAGGCTTTTGGTTTGTTTAAGGGAGTTGTTCCTTATCCGATGCGAGGGGTCTAAGGACAGGATGCTGTGTTGCTGTAAGCCCACTGAGGCACATTTGTAATTTGTGATATTGGGCTATACAAATAAAATTGACTTGACTTTACAGTTTGATCATCTCCTCGATAACCCCCCCCCCTCCGGTTACTTTAAGCCTTCCCTCCTCCAGCTCAACCCTGAGGGAAACCTGCAGACCAACTCCCAACCGCTAAGGCCTCCCTCTTTGCCCAGCTACCTTTCGCAGCTGAGATTTTACCAAAGGTTTCAACAATTTTTTCTAACCTTTTCGCACCTCCCTGGTTCAAATCTTACTTTATTCAGACACAAAGGTAGGCCCATGTTAAAGACAACAACAAAGAAATATAGCACAAGACAAGAACACAAGAATATAGCTAAGAACAGCAGCTCACAAGTCCACAATGATTAAAAGCTATGCAGACATTTGTTCCGTGCTATACAGCCATATGTCCGTGCATAGCAGAGACAATAACAATATTATCGTCTGCATGAGCAGATAAAATAAAACATTGAACTCAAGTGAAAACAAACCATCAATAAAAGAAGGAACATTGTGCAACACTGGCTGGATACATCGTGCATAGACTATGCTGGACATCGAGCGGCCTCGTCTTACACCTGGAGCTGAATGCCCTTTCTGGTGCAAGTAAACCAGACCAGCATATCAACCCAAAGAACCAGCGAGTCCCAAAAGATCTGGAATCAGTGACATGTTTTCGACAATGCACCTTCGTCAGTATATTGGCCAGGACTGTGAGCAGCAGTTTATAGTCTGTGCATAGCAGAGAGAGCGGCCATCAGTTCTTTATATCCTCTTTTGGGCAATAAAGTCAGAACTGCTCTGCTGCAGCTCTGGGGCAGAGACGGGTCATTAAAGCCCTCAGTTAAGACTCTAAAACATATTCTCTCAGTTCAGCCCAGAACGCTTTATAAACTCTGGTGGGAGTCCATTTATTCCTGGGGATCCCCCCCCCCCCGGCATACTCTGCAGTGCTGTGTACACTTCCTCTGTAGTCAGACGACCCTCTAGCTCTTCATTGGTCTCCCCCGAGACTCTGGGCAGCCCAACGCAGGAGTCAAAGGCCCCCCTCATCCTCAATGTACTCGCTGTCATACTACAGGTGAGAGGAAAAATCCACGGCTCTGTCGGATCTCGGTGTCTTCCGTCAGCAGCTGTCCTGCAGCCGAGTGCAGAGCGTGGATGAAGCAGCTCCGCCCGTTCTCCTTCTCCAGGCTGAGAAAGAACTTGGACGGCGAGTCCATCAGAGCCGTGCTCTGAAAGTGGGACCGGACCAGCAGTCTCCGCCATCCTTACCACAAGGTTGTTGTTGAATTATTCGCTCTTTTCAGTTTGACCTAATTGTCATGTGTCCCCCTCCCAGTTGTACTTGGCCAATTACCCCGCTTTTCCAATCCGTCCCCGGTCTCTGCTCCACCCCCCTCTGCCGAGCCGGGGAGGGCTGCAGACTACCACACGCCTCCTCCCATGCATGTGGTGTCACCAGCCGCTTCTTTTCACCTGACAGTGAGGAGTTTCACCAGGGGACGTAGCGCGTGGGAGGATCACGCTATTCCCCCCAGCTCCCCCTCCCCCCTGACAGGGGCCTTGACGGACCAGAGGAGCTGCTAGTGCAGCGACCAGGGCACATTCAAAAAAAACCAAAAGAAAGAAAAAAGAGAGAATATTAATTTTCACACTCGAATGTCCATTTTTATTTCTACAATCTGGTTACATACTCGAATTTGGAATATTCACTGACAGTCCTAATTCCTCATCGTTTTGGCGACATCACGAGAGACACCGAGAGTGTACTGTTGACAGAACTGTTTGACCTCCACTTTCCCGCCAACCCTGCCACTGCGTCACCTCTCCTCTCCTACTTGTAAAAACCTTCCGGAAGACGTAAAGCTTTCTCTAAAACGTGCGTCTCCTAGCAAAGCAGCGTTAAAGGGCAAAACACGCAGACTTGTGTTTAACCTTTTCGAATAAAAACACTGCAAGACACCATGAAGTGATGTGAAACCCCCACAGGCAGGACTCCGCACCCTGTAAAAATGCTAACACGAGTCACAATTTAGGGAACATTTTAAGCGGCACACGACCTCCGGTACTTTCCCCGACCCAAAACAGGTACACCTTCCCGCCTGTCTCTCGGATTCTATATCGCAGTCTGCTTCTCGAAGGGAACCAAGTCGCTTTCTAATGTACACGTTGGTTCAGTTACACAACTTTCCCAAATGTACGATCTGCCATAAGCTCACCTTTTCAGATATCTCCAAATCCACACTTTGCCCAGAGGAAGAACATCACTTCTTCTCTAAGTTTGCCCACAAACGATACAGTCGATCACACCCTTTCTTTACCCCCACACCGCGGAGGCCTGATATCGGTTCTCTATGGCAGAACCAGTAATACCTCCCCTCAGTCCTGCAGGTTGTTAGGAGACTTGGGGCGGTGAACTGACCCTGAGCCGTGAGTGTGAAGCCAGTCTCTTCTGACGTCATGTCTGGTGAAGCCACACGGCAGGCAGGTGCGGGTCACGTGAGGACGCGACGTCATTCAAACTTTGAGAAAAAGGAAAGTAGTGTAACGTGCATGGATAAGAAGACACGCTGGCCGCCGGCGGGTCTGACCCGTTAGACGAGCGGTTAGCGATGCCTCCCGTGGTGCGGACGATACGGGTTCGCGTCCCGGCCGCGGGCACTTCCTGTGGTTGCGTCGTCCCCCGAATTCGCTACGGTATTATAGAAGAACGACTTTATTTGCGATTTATTTTGTAATGCTTGTGAATTGGCTGCATCGTGTTTTTTGTTTTAAATTTTACTGTGACAAAAAGGTTGAAATTACTCCTGTCCACAGAGTGCCGGATCTCAGCTCCGGTTGACTCGGGGGGGGGGGGGGCGGTGTCGGGATCCGGGTAGCTCCGGCCCACTTTAATCACTGCTTATAAGAATAAGAGTGACAAGCTCGTGTTTGGCTCTGACCACCATCAGCCTGTCCGTCACTAGTTTCTCCACCGCATGAGGCTTTGGCAGAGAGTTAGAGAAGAGGAGCGCCGCTCCTCCACCGGCTCTGCTTTAATGTGTAACGTGCATGGATAAGGAGACACGCTGGCCGCCGGCTGGCGGGTCTGACCCGTTAGTCAAGCGGTTAGCGACGCCTCCCGCGGTGCGGACGATACGGGTTCGCGTCCCGGCCGCGGCAGTTCGCGTTGTCCCCCGAATTCGCTACAAATGGCCTAGAACAACCCTCCCATCCCGCTCCCCCCTCCAGCCAGCCTCATATTAAGGGTCGCTGTGTGTTCCCCGAACCAACCGTCACGTTAACGCTCCTCAGCTTAACAAGTTCAGCCTCGCCCTCGTCCCGGCGTCTCCGGCTCCATTTGTATTGAGTTAGCGTGAGTCTGAAATCACTCGTGATCTCTGACGGGAGACGTGACGCACAAGACAAACCGGACAGGAGACACACCGTCTTCACTGTTTCTGAGTCCTCAGCGTTACACAGCTCTCGTCTGCAGTTTGGGACTGTTTCCTTCAGTCTGTAGACTTCCTGGTCAGTATAAACTCCTCCTCCTGTGCTCGTCTGTGATCTGGCAGGAAGTAAAAGATCCTTGTCTGCAGAGTCCTCCTCAACCTGGACTTTTTTCATATGTTTCGTTGTTTGCAGGAACTTTTTAATCTGCTGTACTTCATGTATTTTCCTCCTGCTGTGATTTATCAGAAAGTTGTGAGGCTGGCTGTCTTCAGCACAGTCCTCCTCCTCCTCCTCCTCCCCCGTGCTAGACTCGGGCTCTGGCTGCTCCTTCTGCTGGCTCCCTCTTAACCTGCTTACCGCTCCTCTCTTGGCCCAGGAGGAGCCACTAGTGTTGTTCATTTGTTTTCTTTTGAGAGCAGGGACTTTAAAATCCTTCTCCGCCACCATCAGGTCTTCATCACTGTCTCCCGCCGTGTCCTCTGCTGCTCTGTCTGCAGTGCTTACACCGTCTGCTCTCCCTCGGCTGGCTTTTGCACTGTTGTTACTTCCCTTGTTCGCTTTCTGACTGACAGCCGCTTCACTCCGACTGTGTTTTCCAGTTTCGGTGTCTTCCTGACTTTGCTTTGTCTCTTTTGTCCCCATCTCATTTAGTCTCCTCTCGCCTCCCCCCTCTGCGTCTCATCAGCAGAGGAGACTTTCTCGGAACAGGCTCGGACTAAATGACCCTCCTCCCCGCAGCCAAAAAACTTCCAAGTCCCAGAGATCACAAACACAGCATAATCTAAACCATCAACGTTGACACGAAACACTAGACTGGGTTCCTCGCATTTTTCATTGAGGATCACGTGGTCCGGCCTTCTATGTGAAATGACATGTTTCATCCGTCCATCCATTATCCAAGCCGCTTATCCTACTTAGAGGTCACGGATGCTGGAGCCCATCCCAGCAGTCAATGGACACACCGCCAGTCCACCACAGGGCCCACACATTCACACCTAGGGACAGTTTAGTATGGCCGGTTCACCTGACCTACATGTCTTTGGGCTGTAGGAGGAAAGTGGGGCACCCAGAGGAAACCCATGCAGACACGGGGAGAACATGCAAACTCCACACAGAGGAGGACCCGGGACGACCCCCAAGGTTGCACTACCCCGGGGCTCGAACCCAGGACCTTCTTGCTGTGAGGCGACCGCACTACCCACTGCACCGCCGTGCCACCCACACGTCTTAGCAGCAGAGATTTGCTGATCAGGGAAACTATCTTCCTGTGACTCGACAGTTCTCTCAGCAAAAACATCATCACTTACAAATGGCGCTATGTTTGATATCATGACCCTCTTAGCTGGCGTAGTCCAGTGGCAAGACTGATACAAAAATATCATTAATCAATATAAAAATAGCGTTTGACTTGACAACAGCACTCTCAAAAATCACAACAGCACTTATTCATCCTAGCAGCGGATTTAATGCTGCTATAACCAACAACCTTCCCTCCTGCTAAACAACATTCTTCCACTGATCAGCGGAAAGCAGTGGATTAGCCCAATGCCATGTTAGATTGGCAAGCTAGCCAGCGTTTAGCAACGCCGACCAGTGAAATGCTGCAACCACACACATAACTCCCTAAAACCTGTAAAACCAGCATGATGGCCCAGTGGTTAGCACTGTTACCACATAGCAAGAAGGCCCTGGGTTTGAACCCCAGGCTGTCCCAGGTCCTTTCTGTGTGGAGTTTGCATGTTGTGCCGTGGCTGCGTGGGTTTCCTGCGGGTGCTCCGGTTTCCTCCCACCATCAAAAAGACGTGCATGTTAGGGTTAATACTTCTGTCTGTGTCCCTGACCAGCGGCGTCGTAGTGAGGGGGAAAAGGGGGAAGGACCTACCAGGGCCCAGAAGGGGGGAGCGGGGGCCCTCGGGAAGCCTGGAATCAAAGTTTGTTTTGGCTTGCTAATTTTTATTTCTAACTAATTAGGGTCATAATGTCAGTTAAAATTGGCTCCATACATCGGTTGAGGACTTAACGAAAATAGTGGAGGCCCTCTGAGGCCCCTCTCACCCCTCTCTTAGGTCCCTCTCACCCCCCCCCCCCGAGGCCCCTCTCGCCCCTCTCCGAGGCCCCTCTCACCTCTTACAAAAGGTACAAAATGATTTTAGTCCGCCCCTCGCGAGCATCTCTCAATCTCTCAAAGAAAAGAAAAAAAGCAAAGGGAGAGAAGGTAACATGGGGCAAAATCACTGCTGAGTAATTTCTTCCAAAAGAAAGGTGAGCTAGGAGCTTTTAAAAGAAAGGTGGCTAGCTAACTCCTACTACCACAGCTAGGTAGCAGCTAGCTAGCTAACTCTTAACTCTTACTACCACAGCTAGGTAGCAGCTAGCTAGCTAACTCTTAACTCCTACTACCACAGCTAGGTAGCAGCTAGCTAGCTAACTCTTAACTCCTACTACCACAGCCAGGTAGCAGCTAGCTAGCTAACTCTTAACCCCTACTACCTGAACACATATATTAAAACAGATTAATGTACTGTGATAGTAAATAATATACAGTATGCTAGAACCCAAAAAAGTGATGCGTGAGAGACAAAAGAGGAAAGGGGCCCACAGAGGCTGCTTAAGTATAGGGCCCAGAATTTTGTGCTCCACCCCTGTCCTGGCCAAGGCCATGGAAAGAAGACCTGGAGTTGGTCCCCGGGTGCTGCATCTGCCCACTGCTCCTGTACAACAGGATGGGTTACATGCAGAAGACAAATTCATTCATCAAACAACTGTACAATGACAAAAATAAAGGGGCCTTTTCTTCCCCCCTCTCTAAAAAACCCCCGATAGAAACCCACTCACAACCGCTCTCACGCGATCGTTTAGCGCGCCTCACTCCTTCCACTCAGAGAAGGGGGGGGAGAGGGGGAGTTACGAGGTTTTCACCAGGGTAATCAGCCACACGCCTTTTATCTGGCCCCTCTCTGTCAAGCTGTGGCCCCCCGTCAGATAAAGTTAAATATTCACGATACGAGCAATCTACTCAGTGTTCAAACAAGTACTTACTCCTGCCAAGTTCAGCCATGTATGTAGAGTTACTATGACGAGACGGCGTGGGTCAGGGAGGGCAGGCAGAGAGAGACAGTGTGAGTGTGTGTGTGTGTGTTGAGGGAGGAGAGAGAGGAGAGAAGGAGAGAGAGAGAGAGAGGATGAGAGAGAGAGAGAACGAGAACAGAGAGAGAGAGAGAGAGAGAGAGTGAGAGAGAGTACAGAGTAGAACAGAGAGAGAGAGAGATGGGTATTTTATTATTCACACAAGGCATAATAAACCAGGCGTGCTCGGGTAGCAACACTTACACTCGGCGTGCCTCGGCAGTTAGCTGGTAATGCAGCAGCAGTGACTCGGACGTGTCCTATTAAGGGTCTGGAGGAGGGGTCCACGCATGCTAATGACCGCTCCTATCAGCTATTAATAGACACACGCTGGGGGTCCTGCCATGGCGGAATACATGTAAATAAATGTGGGATTGTGTGGGGGAGTTTCACTGCTTGAAATAGTGTCTTCCTGTGTGTGTGTGTGTGTGTGTGTGTGTGTGTGTGTGTGTGTGTGTGTGTGTGTGTGTGTGTGTGTGTGTTGTGTGTGTAAACTTTCTGCCCTTTTTGTTTCCTAGTCAGCAGCGATGCAAAGTCAGTATAAGGCAAATGGGAGAGGAGGAGAGAGAGGAGTGGACATGCAGTGCTTGCGTAAGGGATGTATGAAAAAATGGGTAACACTTTTTCACTACACAAATGGAGCATTAGTGAAGTATTGGTGACTACTGGATTCATCATTTGGAAAGCAAGACATGCACCAATGGTGAATGTGTTTATAAATGTTTATAAATACTTATTAATACTGCAGTTGATGATTAATTCAGGTCGTTAGTAGTTGTTAGCTAAGTATTTTGTGTGAGCTCATGTAAAGTGAGGACTATCTATGTCTTACAAAGCATTTACACATGAGACTGGAAGACCAGCAGCACCTTGAGACTCACAAAAGTCTAAAGGATCATAAGACCCTTTAGAAAGTGTAAGTACATGATTAACACACTATTTACACGTACATTTGTGCATGAATTAATCATGAACTGCAGTATTAATAAGTATTTATAAATCATCTATTAACACACTCACTAACCACTGGTGCATGTCTTGCTTTACAAATACTTTACAAATACTTTACAAACGATGAATCCAGTAGTTAGTAATACTCAACTAATGATTCATTTGTGTAGCTATTATAAAGCGTTACGAAAAATTTTATATGTGTGCTTTATGATTTTGTGTGTGTGTGTGGGGGGGGTGCATGCGTATGTGTGTGTGCATGCGTGCACACACATATGTGTGTGTGTGTGCATGTGTGTGCATGTGGGTGCATGTGGATTCATGCATGTGTGTGTGTGGGGGGGTGCATGTGTATGTGTGTGTGTGTGGGAGGGTGCATGCGTATGTGTGTGTGTGTGGGGGGGGGTGCATGCGTATGTGTGTGTGCATGTGGGTGCATGTGGATTCATGCATGTGTGTGTGTGGGGGGTGCATGTGTATGTGTGTGTGTGTGGGGGGGTGCATGCGTATGTGTGTGTGCATGCGTGCACACACATATGTGTGTGTGTGCATGTGGGTGCATGTGGATTCATGCATGTGTGTGTGTGGGGGGGTGCATGTGTATGTGTGTGCATGCATGCACACATATATGTGTGCATATGTGTGTGTGTGTGTGCGTTTGCGTGCACGCTGGTGTGTTTGAGTACATATTCTTGCCAGTACAATTCTCCAGAGGTTGTCAACAGTGTGTGTGTGTGTGTGTGTGTGTGTGTGTGTGTGTGTGTGTGTGTGTGTGTGTGTGTGTGTGTGTGTGTGTGAGAGCGAGAGAGAGAGAGAGAGAGAGAGAGAAAGAGCGAGAGAGAGAGAGAGAGAGAGAGAGAGAGAGAGAGAGAGAGAGAGAGAGAGAGAGAGAGAGAGAGAGACGAAAGAGAGAGAGAGAGAGAAAGAGCGAGAGAGAGAGAGAGAGAGAGAGAGAGAGAGGAGAGAGAGAGAGAGAGAGAGAGAGAGAGAGAGAGAGAGAGAGAGAGAGAGAGAGAGAGAAACAAGAGGGAGACAGACAGAAAGAAAGAAAGAGAGAGAAATGTGAAGTAGAAGATGTGATCAGGAGTCAGGATGTCGGTGTGATGTGGCTGCTGCTTTGGCCCTGCATGGATATTTAATGACCTGAGGCACCAACCGGCCCCACAGATACACCCCCCATACACCCCCCATACACCCCCCCCCACACACACACACATCCCCTCCCTCTTCCTTCCTTACCCTCCATGGTTCCGTACCCCTACGTTGACTCGAGGAGGAAGCGAGAATGACTCCTTCGCTCCCAGTCGATGTGCATGATGATGTGCATGATGAGGGCCGAGGGGCACCGTGGAGAACGTGTGAGGAGAAAGACCCCAGCTTCAGTATAGACAGAATCCTCGGCGTG
>NW_026611372.1:15000-36200 GCF_029633865.1 Lampris incognitus
CCTCACCCTGAGTCAACACCGTCATTCGAGGCCAAATGTGGGCCGTAAGATAAATGCCGATGTAGGCCATATTTGGGCCAAAGATTCTTTGCTATCTGTGCTGCATCGTTGGCTCTGCAGATTGTGTTAAAACACCTTGAAGGAAAGAACTCCTACACCGTGACGTTGTTTACTGACTACAGCTCTGTGTTTAATACCACTGTGCCATCTAAATTGGTGTTAAAACGTAGGGTCCTTGGTCTATGTAACTCCATCTGTACGTGGTTATATGACTTTCTGACAGGCAGACCTCAGACAGTGAGAGCAGGTACCAGCTACTCATCTACCATAGCTCTCCACACAGGAGCCCTGCAGGCGTGTTGCCTTGGTCCCTTACTCTACAGTCTCTTCACACATGACTGTGTGGCCAAATATCCTAACATTCATTCATTCATTCATTCATTCATTCATTCATTCATCGCCAGCCGCTTCTCCGGGTTCGGGTCGCGGTGGCAGCAAGCTAAGTAGGGCACTCCAGACATCCCTCTCCCCAGCAAGGCCCTCCCGCTCCTCCTGAGCGGATCTTAAGGCGTTCCCAGGCCAGATTGGACGTGTCTATCTATATTGGACCTGTCTATGATAGGATATCATAACAGCATAGCATTCGCAGATGACGCCACCGTAGTTGGACTGATAAATGACAACAATGAAGATGCCTATAAGGAAGGAAGTGAGGGACCTGTCCATATGATGTCCAGATAACAACCACTCCCTAAATGTTGAGAAAACTCAGGAGATAACTGTTGATTTCAGGAAGTCCGAAACGGTTCAGACATCAGTTTAAATCAACAACGTCCCTGTTGAAACTGGGGAGAACATCAGATTTTTAGGCATTCAGATCTCAGACTCCCTCTCCTGGTCTCGAAACACCGGTTGTATCATTGAGAAGGCACAACAGAGACGAGACTTTCTGAGAGGTCTTAAAAAATTCAGAATGTCCACAAAAACCCTGGTCGATTTCTAACAGAATACCATACAGAGCATCCTTACTGGAAGCATAGCGGTGTGGTTCGGCAACCTGGCTGAACAGGACCACAACAACTGAGAAGGACGGTAAAAACGGCTTCAGCCATCATAGGAACGGCACTGCCACCGCTTCAGGACATGTACACCACCCGTCTCAGAAGGAAGGCCCAAAGTATGATGGAGGACACCAGCCACCCTGCACATGGTCTGTACCCCCTCCTTCCCTCAGGACAACAGAGCTCCGACCAGCCAACCCAAAGGCTGTTTCTACCCCCAGGTGCTCGGAATAATGACCAGTAGGTGCCTTACATAACATCGTTGATTTGTTATTTTGTGGGATTTCTGATTTCTTATTTATTGTTTTTGCTAGAATTTATTATTTCCCTATATATAGTTTTAATATAAATAGTTTTAAGGGCTGTGAGAGCCAAGCCATATATGCATGTCATTGCATTTGAAGGTACATGGTACTTTCTTATGTAAATAATAATGAAGCGAAGCTTGAACTTTATAGAAATTTAGTAAAAAGAGTCAGTTAAAATGAAGAGCGTGATGCAGCTCTGTATACAGACACACTGAGGAAGAGTCCGTTAAAATGAAGAGCGTGATGCCGCTCTGCTGCAGACGCACTGAGGAAGAGTCAGTTAAAATGAAGAGCGTGATGCAGCTCTGCTGCAGACACACAGACGAAGAGTCAGTTAAAATGAAGAGCATGATGCCACTCTGCTGCAGACACACTGAGGAAGAGTCAGTTAAAATGAAGAGCGTGATGCCGCTCTGCTGCAGACACACTGAGGAAGAGTCAGTTAAAATGAAGAGCGTGATGCAGCTCTGCTGCAGACACACTGAGGAAGAGTCAGTTAAAATGAAGAGCATGATGCAGCTCTGCTGCCAACACACTGAGGAAGAGTCAGTTAAAATGAAGGGCATGATGCCACTCTGCTGCAGACACACTGAGGAAGAGTCAGTTAAAATGAAGAGCGTGATGCCACTCTGCTGCAGACACACTGAGGAAGAGTCAGTTAAAATGAAGAGCATAATGCAGCTCTGCTGCAGACACACTGAGGAAGAGTCAGTTAAAATGAAGAGCGTGATGCCACTCTGCTGCAGACACACTGAGGAAGAGTCAGTTAAAATGAAGAGCATGATGCCGCTCTGCTGCAGACACACTGAGGAAGAGTCAGTTAAAATGAAGAGCGTGATGCAGCTCTGCTGCAGACACACAGACGAAGAGTCAGTTAAAATGAAGAGCATGATGCCACTCTGCTGCAGACACACTGAGGAAGAGTCAGTTAAAATGAAGAGCGTGATGCCGCTCTGCTGCAGACACACTGAGGAAGAGTCAGTTAAAATGAAGAGCGTGATGCAGCTCTGCTGCAGACACACTGAGGAAGAGTCAGTTAAAATGAAGAGCATGATGCAGCTCTGCTGCCAACACACTGAGGAAGAGTCAGTTAAAATGAAGGGCGTGATGCCGCTCTGCTGCAGACGCACTGAGGAAGAGTCAGTTAAAATGAAGAGCATGATGCAGCTCTGCTGCCAACACACTGAGGAAGAGTCAGTTAAAATGAAGAGCGTGATGCAGCTCTGCTGCAGACGCACTGAGGAAGAGTCAGTTAAAATGAAGAGCGTGATGCAGCTCTGCTGCAGACGCACTGAGGAAGAGTCAGTTAAAATGAAGAGCGTGATGCAGCTCTGCTGCAGACACACAGAGGAAGAGTCAGTTAAAATGAAGAGCATGATGCCGCTCTGCTGCCAACACACTGAGGAAGAGTCAGTTAAAATGAAGAGCGTGATGCCGCTCAGCTGCAGACACACAGAGGAAGAGTCAGTTAAAATGAAGAGCATAATGCCACTCTGCTGCAGACACACAGAGGAAGAGTCAGTTAAAATGAAGAGCGTGATGCAGCTCTGCTGCAGATGCACTGAGGAAGAGTCAGTTAAAATGAAGAGCGTGATGCAGCTCTGTATACAGACACACTGAGGAAGAGTCAGTTAAAATGAAGAGCATGATGCCGCTCTGCTGCAGACACACTGAGGAAGAGTCAGTTAAAATGAAGAGCGTGATGCTGCTCTGCTGCAGACACACTGAGGAAGAGTCAGTTAAAATGAAGAGCATGATGCAGCTCTGTATACAGACACACTGAGGAAGAGTCAGTTAAAATGAAGAGCGTGATGCAGCTCTGCTGCAGACACACTGAGGAAGAGTCAGTTAAAATGAAGAGCGTGATGCCGCTCTGCTGCAGACACACTGAGGAAGAGTCAGTTAAAATGAAGAGCGTGATGCCGCTCTGCTGCAGACGCACTGAGGAAGAGTCAGTTAAAATGAAGGGCATGATGCAGCTCTGTATACAGACACACTGAGGAAGAGTCAGTTAAAATGAAGAGCGTGATGCAGCTCTGCTGCAGACACACTGAGGAAGAGTCAGTTAAAATGAAGAGCGTGATGCCGCTCTGCTGCAGACACACTGAGGAAGAGTCAGTTAAAATGAAGAGCGTGATGCCGCTCTGCTGCAGACGCACTGAGGAAGAGTCAGTTAAAATGAAGAGCGTGATGCAGCTCTGCTGCAGACACACTGAGGAAGAGTCAGTTAAAATGAAGAGCGTGATGCAGCTCTGCTGCAGACACACTGAGGAAGAGTCAGTTAAAATGAAGAGCGTGATGCAGCTCTGCTGCAGACACACTGAGGAAGAGTCAGTTAAAATGAAGAGCGTGATGCCGCTCTGCTGCAGACACACTGAGGAAGAGTCAGTTCAACCGAGGTTCCTCGCTCTACTCTGACTCCAAACAGGAATTATCATCACTGTCAGCTCAAAAGCAAAGTGTATTTATTGAGTCAACTCAGGGACATGGTAACGCGATGGCTGCACCACAAGTTGTGATTTAATATCATGTTTACATTCCTCTGTCTGGTGTGATGATGGGGCTTCTTCTTGCAGAAGCCAGTACTACAATAATAACTGTAATATACATTTATATCAGTGAGCAGACAGCCCTGTCTTGCAGTTCAGAAAAACAGCAATGGGAGTGTGTGTGTGTGTGTGTGTGTGTGTGTGTGTGTGTGTGTGTGTGTGTGTGTGTGTGTGTGTGTGTGTGTGTGTGTGTGTGTGTGTGTGTGTGTGTGTGTGTGTGTGTGTGTGTGTGTGTGTACTGGGCAGGTGTGTGACTTTAGAGGTGCCTATTTTCTCTCTCCATATTTTTGCACATAACCATATCACTCCCACCTTGCAAACATGCAAATACGCATGGGCAACACGTATATACGTATCCTCTGTTCTCTCTGTGTGTGTGTGTGTGTGTGTGTGTGTGTGTGTGTGTGTGTGTCTCACGCACACATACACGCACATATACACACAATCTCTCTCGCTCTCGCTCGCTCGCTCTCTCTCTCTATCAAACACACACACACACACACACACACACACACACACACACATACACATTATTTGTCTCTATCGTCCTCTCTCTCTTTGTTTTTCCCTTTATTTCTCAAACACACAAACTTAAATGGCTTTTTCTTACTTCTTTTTATCTGAATTCCAACAAATCTGAGTCGACGTGTGCTTCGGATCTGGAAATCCTTGCAACTGACTGCCTGACTGCACTCTGCTCAGAATCCTTCAGTCGTGTGTGCGTTTGTATAGTCTGAGTGTGTGTGTGTGTGTGTGTGTGTGTGTGTGTGTGTGTGTAATATATATCTGTGCGGCGTGTGCGCATGTACGTGTGTGTGTGTTTGTGTGTGTTCGTGATGGTGAATAGGGATTGTTTCCTCCTGCATTTCTGATCATGGCAATTTGGTGGCAGGCGCAGGACCAGGGAACCAATGCGGATCTAATGAGGCGCCGGGCCAGCAGGACTGAGAAGTGTATCGAGGTGCTAATGTGAGGAGATGGACCTGCATTGCCTTGAGAGATTAGGAATGTGAGCTGCGGTGGATGAGGGGCGGGGTGGGGGTGGGGGCGCCCAGCGTGGAGGCAGCCCACCACACCTCTCCTCCCACCTATACCTGCCCTTCCCTCTCTCAGATGATTCCCCGGTGGATGTATGGGCCTTCGCCCTCAGCCCGACACGCCCGCCCGGGGAGTAATTGATTTCTTCAGAGGCTCCTGCGGCGGTGGAGGTGGTGGAGGAGGTGGTGGTGGCAGAGGAGTGTCTTGGTCTTGGTCTGACGCTCGGGAGGTTTATCACAGGATTGGCAGATGGGTTTGCTGGCTAGCCAGAAGCTGTTAGCCGCGGCCGGGAGGAACCATCGCTCGTATTGATGGTGATGTGATAGGGATGTGTGTGTGTGTGTGTGTGTGTGTGTGTGTGTGTGTGTGTGTGTGTGTGTGTGTGTGTGTGTGTGTGTGTGTGTGTGTGTGTGTGTGTGTGTGTGTGTGACTTCATGTGCTGTCAAGTAAATGCATGGTAATGCCCAATTGGGGTCGCGGGATGCCCGATTTAAATGTTTCAAAATATTTATTTATTTATTTATTTATATGTATTTATTGCCGCACGCCATTTCCGGCTTTTGTGCGCACGTAGACGTTTCGCAGCGCTCCTCCTCCGCCCTGTTGTGTAGATGAGACGGAGGTGCCTGTGGGAGACAGGGAGGGCGAGACGGGATGAAGCAACACGCCAGTCCCCCCTACTTCTCAAACCAAAGTTACACCGTTGGCACACACACACACACACACACACACACATGGCAGACAGATAGGAACAAGTAGCGTTAGCATTAGCATTAGCTAGCTTCACCGTTCCTCCGTTTGTGTGATGTGGTGACTTTAAAGCTGCTGCACTCCCTTCACACGGCATAGGAATCGGTTCAGGAACGTCACCGGAGCCGTTGAGAAGAGGGCCCCTGTTCAGTACGCACTGTCTCTTTAAGAGGCCTCGGCGCCCATGACGTCATCTCGCGAAGTCTCGCGGAAACAAGGTCGTCTCGCGGTAGTTCGCAGTAGCACTCGCGAGTAAGCGAGCGTGTGGCAGGCGATCTCGTCGTTTTCTCCATATTGACAACAAGTTGTACACGTCACGTGTTCACGACATGAATGGCGACAGTACAAACACACACATACACGTGTCAGCCCGGAGGGAACTTCCCAGTGGTCCGTGGTGTAATTGCAAGGGGTCCGTGAAAATAAACAATCTTTAAAAAAAAGATCCTATGACATTTATAGAAATAGGATTATTTGACTCAAATGTGACTGAGACCTTTATCTACCTAAACTATAAAGGGTAACAGGACTTTTTTCTCTAATTACATCTGTTTCACCAGTGTAATTTATTGTATTTTAATAAGAGATCTCGCTCCCGTTTGCATTGTTAAAAGTTACTGAATACATATTCTGTTTTGTTACATATATCTGAAAGTTACTGAATACATATTCTGTTTTGTTACATATATCTGAAAGTTACTGAATACATATTCTGTTTTGTTACACATATCTGAAAGTTACTGCATACATATTCTGTTTTGTTACATATATCTGAAAGTTACTGAATACATATTCTGTGTTGTTACATATATCTGAAAGTTACTGAATACATATTCTGTGTTGTTACATATATCTGAAAGTTACTGAATACATATTCTGTTTTGTTACATATATCTGAATGTTACTGAATACATATTCTGTGTTGTTACATATATCTGAAAGTTACTGAATACATATTCTGTTTTGTTACATATATCTGAAAGTTACTGAATACATATTCTGTGTTGTTACATATATCTGAAAGTTACTGAATACATATTCTGTTTTGTTACATATATCTGAAAGTTACTGAATACATATTCTGTTTTGTTACATATATCTGAAAGTTACTGAATACATATTCTGTTTTGTTACATCTATCTGAAAGTTACTGAATACATATTCTGTTTTGTTACATATATCTGAAAGTTACTGAATACATATTCTGTTTTGTTACATATATCTGAAAGTTACTGAATACATATTCTGTTTTGTTACATATATCTGAAAGTTACTGCATACATATTCTGTTTTGTTACATATATCTGAAAGTTACTGAATACATATTCTGTTTTGTTACATATATCTGAAAGTTACTGAATACATATTCTGTTTTGTTACATATATCTGAAAGTTACTGAATACATATTCTGTTTTGTTACATATATCTGAAAGTTACTGAATACATATTCTGTGTTGTTACATATATCTGAAAGTTACTGAATACATATTCTGCTTTGTTACATATATCTGAAAGTTACTGCATACATATTCTGTTTTGTTACATATATCTGAAAGTTACTGAATACATATTCTGTTTTGTTACATATATCTGAAAGTTACTGAATACATATTCTGTTTTGTTACATATATCTGAAAGTTACTGAATACATATTCTGTTTTGTTACATATATCTGAAAGTTACTGAATACATATTCTGTGTTGTTACATATATCTGAAAGTTACTGAATACATATTCTGTTTTGTTACATATATCTGAAAGTTACTGAATACATATTCTGTTTTGTTACATATATCTGAAAGTTACTGAATACATATTCTGTTTTGTTACATATATCTGAAAGTTACTGAATACATATTCTGTGTTGTTACATATATCTGAAAGTTACTGAATACATATTCTGTTTTGTTACATATATCTGAAAGTTACTGAATACATATTCTGTTTTGTTACATATATCTGAAAGTTACTGAATACATATTCTGTTTTGTTACATCTATCTGAAAGTTACTGAATACATATTCTGTTTTGTTACATATATCTGAAAGTTACTGAATACATATTCTGTTTTGTTACATATATCTGAAAGTTACTGAATACATATTCTGTTTTGTTACATATATCTGAAAGTTACTGCATACATATTCTGTTTTGTTACATATATCTGAAAGTTACTGAATACATATTCTGTTTTGTTACATATATCTGAAAGTTACTGAATACATATTCTGTTTTGTTACATATATCTGAAAGTTACTGAATACATATTCTGTTTTGTTACATATATCTGAAAGTTACTGAATACATATTCTGTGTTGTTACATATATCTGAAAGTTACTGAATACATATTCTGCTTTGTTACATATATCTGAAAGTTACTGCATACATATTCTGTTTTGTTACATATATCTGAAAGTTACTGAATACATATTCTGTTTTGTTACATATATCTGAAAGTTACTGAATACATATTCTGTTTTGTTACATATATCTGAAAGTTACTGAATACATATTCTGTGTTGTTACATATATCTGAAAGTTACTGAATACATATTCTGTTTTGTTACATATATCTGAAAGTTACTGAATACATATTCTGTTTTGTTACATATATCTGAAAGTTACTGAATACATATTCTGTGTTGTTACATATATCTGAAAGTTACTGAATACATATTCTGTGTTGTTACATATATCTGAAAGTTACTGAATACAAATTCTGTTTTGTTACATATATCTGAAAGTTACTGAATACATATTCTGTTTTGTTACATATATCTGAAAGTTACTGAATACATATTCTGTTTTGTTACATATATCTGAAAGTTACTGCATAAGAATTCTGTTTTGTTAACTATATCTAAGTTACAACTGAAAGCTCTTATTTTTGCCCCAAAGAGTGAATAAATGCTATAATGCAATTTAAAATGCAGTTTCTACTGTTTCAACCCCCCTCCCCCAAGATCAGGTAGCCCACTGCACGGTAGCCTACTGTATCTTCCCGGTTTGACCTCCAATTCGCCATTACAGGAAGGGGAACTGAACGTGGTCGTCATCGTGGTGGTTGGGGGAGGAGTTACAACGTCCGTGGGCTCGTGCAGGGCGCGTGAGGCTTACAGAACAGGAATCGACCCTTTTTTTTCCTCCCCAAAGTATTTGACTTTCTTCCTTTCTGACAAGGGTTTGGTTTTGTTATCGTGTCCCACCGGCCCTTTTCTCAGTGAGGGAGGTAAGAAGACTGTTGGAGAGGAGGGCTGCGGACATTCTTTGGCACACGTTTGACCTGCTGCAGGTGTCACGTGGTAGGTTAGCCTTGCAGAAGAGGAGGACGTACAGGGTGGAGGCTGGCGTTTCCTAAAAAAGCCCACAGGGATGAGCGAGGACAGCCAGCAAGAGAATGGGAGGTTTGAGTAAAAATGGCGGAAATGGGGAAACTATCAAAAAATCCCCCAAAAGTGGCAGAAAAGTTTGTTTAGTTGACAAAAGGAAAAGGGTTGGTAAACGGAAATGGAGCTGCATGTTTAAAATAAAAGAAGGCTGCCAATAAGATGTAATCACATGATCAGCTGCTTATTCATCTTAACGTGTCATGTGGGCAATGGCAGATGGGAGAAGATCTGGGTGGATGGAGGAGGAAATAAAAACCTTCCTTTGTCTGATATGTGGAATACATAAACAATGGCGATATTGGATGTAAAGAGGTAGTGTGATGCAGCAGTAGTTATGAAGTGTAGTGATCAGCTGAGCCAGAAGAGCAATAAGCACTTGTCGGATATGAATCAGTTCGTGGTAATCTCTCTCTCTCCATCTCTCTGCCGCTGCTGCTGCTGCTGCTGGGTGTGAACGTATATGACGTAGAACATGTGGGCCTGTTTTCAGGGTTTTGTTTTATTCCTTTTATTTAAACAGATCTTATGGAAATGTACCTTTATTCACATGACGGTTTTGTGACGTCTGGTTATTTGCCTGCAGCTTATGACAGTGTTAGAAGAAGAGCCCAGCAGGTCCTCACAGTTATTTCTGTTTCTCCACTTCCCCCGTATGACCACCAGGCAGCACAGCGAACTGGAATAAAACCAGCGGGATGGGTTCTCATGGTACCGCCGTCTGCCTAGCTGGGCATGGTCCAGATCAGCGGTACTCACACTTGGCCAACATATTGTAACGTGCACGTGCGCGGGAGATACGGGTTCGCGTCCCGAATGTAGGGAATTCGGGGGGCAGTCCGGGAACCACCACAGTCGGGACGCGAACCCGTATCTCCCGCTCCGCGAGCGACAACGTTAACCAGTCCACTAAAGGGTCTACTTACCCATGCACGTTACTATCTACTCATATATTTTCGTAATGTGTGTGTGTGTGTGTGTGTGTGTGTGTGTGTGTTAGTGTAGATAGCGGGACCGAAAACTAAAGCATTTATGATCCTAATTCTTTTTGGAGGTGGTAGGTATTGTCTCAGAGAGTAAGGGGGAAATCCCAGAAAATTAATATTATGCATAATTATGCATAAATATGCAAAATATGCATTTTTCTAAAAAAAAAGGCTTAAAACCACTTTTCTCGGCATTTCAGATGATTCTGAGCATCTTTGCTTTTTTCACCTATATAAAAAAAATTCTGGGACTTAAATGTTTTGGCATTATGCAAAATAAATGCATTTTTGCAAAAATGCATTTATGATCCTAATTTTTTTTGGAGGTGGTAGGTATTGTTCCAGAGAGGACCAGAAAAATAGCAGAAAATTAAAATAATTATAATAATTATGCATAACTATGCAAAATATGCATTTTCTAAAAATGGCTAAAAACCACTTTTCTCGGCATTTCAGATGATTCTGAGCATTTGGGGGGAGGGAGTTGGAGTGGGGGGAGGGTTTAGGGGCAGGGGGAAGGCGGTTAGCTGGCGGGATGAAGAGGAGGGAGATTTAGACGGGTGGAGAACCAAACCGCTACACTGTAGCGGGGTTCTTCTAGTATATATATATATATTTTTTTTGGAAAGAGCCACATTACAAAAAAGTCCTCCAACCCATACAACCACATCGGTAGGTGGTCTGTTCCTACCCTGCAGCGCAGCGCTGCTGATTAGGGTTAGGGTTAGGGTACTCGTTTGAGGACATGGGGACTTTATTATTGTTCGTGCAAAGTGAAGGTGTAAAAGTAAGCAAACACACGTGGCTCGGGAAGCTGTGTGAAGAAACCAACAGTTCACAAGAGTATAAATAGTTCTTGCACTCCCCACCCAAACTTGCCTCCTCACCCAAACTTTTGAGGGTCACAGGTTGCCCTTATTGGAAAACTGGATTATTAACGTTACTGCTGGGACGTGAATCGAGTTTTGATGGAGGCCTCGTGCGAGCTGGGCCGTCAGAAACTGGAGTTGTGGACCCTTCACTGAAATCAATACTCAGCGCGGAACTTCGTGAAACAACAAGAACTTATTATTTCCCCCCATCGCGCTGGACTCTTCATAAAGACCAATGCGATGATCCGCCGTGGCGCCCCCTAACGGGAACAGCCGAAAATAGCGGTAGTAGCCCGGACTCTACGTCAGGATTTAGCGCGTTCAATTTGAATTCTACAAATGACCTGTGGAGGACAGCAATACGCCTTGCTGGGTTTAGTCGGTCCCAAAATTCATCATCAGAAGAAGAAGAAGAAGAAGAAGAAGAAGAAGAAGAAGAAGAAGAGGCAGCAGAAGTAGCAGAAGTAGCAGAAGAAGAAGAATCTACAAATGACCTGTCGAGGGCAGTAATACGCCTTTGCTGGGTCTAGTCTGCCCCAAAATTCATCAGAAGAAGAAGAAGAAGAAGAAGAAGAAGAAGAAGCAGCAGCAGAAGAAGCAGCAGAAGTAGCAGAAGAAGAAGAATCTACAAACGACCTGTCGAGGGCAGTAATACGCCTTTGCTGGGTTTAGTCTGCCCCAAAATTCATCAGAAGAAGAAGAAGAAGAAGAAAAAGAAGAAGCAGCAGCAGAAGTAGCAGAAGAAGAATCTACAAATGACCTGTCGAGGGCAGCAATACGTCTTGCTGGGTTTAGTCTGCCCCAAAATTCATCATCATCAGAAGAAGAAGAAGAAGAAGAAGAAGAAGAAGAAGCAGCAGCAGAAGTAGCAGCAGAAGCAGCAGAAGTAGCAGAAGAAGAAGAATCTACAAACGACCTGTCGAGGGCAGTAATACGCCTTGCTGGGTTTAGTCTGCCCCAAAATTCATCAGAAGAAGAAGAAGAAGAAGAAGAAGAAGAAGAAGAAGAAGAAGAAGAAGAAGAGGCAGCAGCAGCAGAAGAAGAAGCAGCAGAAGTAGCAGAAGAAGCAGCAGAAGTAGCAGAAGAAGAAGAATCTACAAACGACCTGTCGAGGGCAGTAATACGCCTTTGCTGGGTTTAGTCTGCCCCAAAATTCATCATCAGAAGAAGAAGAAGAAGAAGAAGAAGACGAAGAAGAAGAAGAGGCAGCAGCAGCAGCAGAAGAAGAAGCAGCAGAAGTAGCAGAAGAAGAATCTACAAACGACCTGTCGAGGGCAGTAATACGCCTTTGCTGGGTTTAGTCTGCCCCAAAATTCATCATCATCAGAAGAAGAAGAAGAAGAAGAAGAAGAAGAAGAAGAGGCAGCAGCAGCAGAAGAAGAAGCAGCAG
Organism: Lampris incognitus; assembly: GCF_029633865.1. Classification (NCBI taxonomy): domain Eukaryota; kingdom Metazoa; phylum Chordata; class Actinopteri; order Lampriformes; family Lampridae; genus Lampris; species Lampris incognitus. The sequence continues at coordinate 27,343 of NW_026611372.1, forward strand.
AAGTAGCAGAAGAAGAAGAATCTACAAACGACCTGTCGAGGGCAGTAATACGCCTTTGCTGTGTTTAGTCTGCCCCAAAATTCATCAGAAGAAGAAGAAGACGAGCGTTACTGCTGGCAATATCCGGTAAAATGTTTGGTTAAAAACGTTAGAAAATGCAGAGTTGGAGACTTGTGAAAGAGCAACAGTACAGCCGCGGGGGCGGGGGGGGGGGGCGGTGTGAGGGAGGACCGCTGGTGTACGCGGTGAGTCCACACTGCGACCAGACCCTCCTCACACTGGCAGACCATCATCGTGAACCAGCCTGAAAACGTTTCCTTAATGTTTTGACCAAATTGATGAATAAATACGACACTCCTGGTGAAATCTGTCTGAATGTGCTGCAATGATTCAGTGTACAGGCCTGCATAAGCGTTAATCCATGCAGTACACTCTACTACTAGTACTTTCGGCTGCTCCCGCTAGGGGTCGCCCCAGCGGGGTCACCCGTTTCCGTTTCTCAGGTCTAATCGGTGCATTAGACCTGAGACTATGTGATCCACTTTCCCGGGGACGGCGCGGTCGCCTCACAGCAGGAAGGTCGTGGGTTCGAGCCCCGGGGTAGTCCAACCTTGGGGGTCGTCCCCTGTGTGGAGTTTGCATGTTCTCCCCGTGCCTGCGTGTTAATAAGTTTGATACAGTGAACAGGCCTAGTATTTAGGATCTCTCATTAAAGCCATGTTGTTAATGACCTTGATGTTGCAGGACACCCGTGTCTTCGTGGGTTTCCCCCGGGGCCTCCGGGTTCCCCCACAGTCCACAGACATGCAGGTCAGGTGAGTCAGCCATACTAAATTGTCCTGTGGTGTGTGTGTGTGTGTGTGTGTGTGTGTGTGTGTGTGTGTGTGTGTGTGTGTGTGTGTGTGTGTGTGTGTGTGATGGCCTGGCGGCCTGTCCAGGGTGTCTCCCCGCCTGCCGCCCAGTGACTGCTGGGATGGGCTGCAGCATCCCCGTGACCCTGAGAGCAGGATGAGCGGTTTGGATGATGGATGGATGGATGGATGGGTGGATGGATATTAAAGCAAAAGTTTGCAATCAAACATTGAGCAAACTACTAATCAGATCATACCCTTGCAAGTGATCGATGAAAATATGTCAAGGCCACCCTTAAATGTCTTTTTGCCACCCCGTGCACATCCAGCCACGGCCTGCGAATCCAAAACCACACGAAAGGATCAAGGACTGGTTGCAGCACAATCACTTGTGCGTGTGTAGTCCTCATAAATAAAGGAGCAGCGCTCCATTTCAAATGAAGGTGTTTTCGATGCGGAGCCTGAACCGTGCAGCTTATCTCACTTGTTCACCGGCAGCACCGCAGCAGACGGACGCTATGCCAAAATGGGCATTTTTGCCAGCACAGCACTTACAGGGCGACATCGTCGGGTAACTCGGTTGAGGGACAAGATAATTGTCTGATCGTTCTCTGTTTGGTGGGATACTTGGAAAAAAATAAGAAGGACAACAAAAAAATCACCAGCAGTAACATGTAGTTGGAAAATGATACCTTGATTTAAATTTTAAGACTGTTGAATGGCTCTGATAAAACTTGCTGGGAGAAAGGTGGAAATCTCTATAATTAAATCAGGACTTAAACCCAGGACCCTCTGCTTTTGGCAGACATCATTAGTATGTTTTTTGTTTTTTAGATTGATAGAAATTGATAATAAAGTGGAAAATCTACTGGTTTGGACCAAATCTGTTTACATTTACACGTTTTTGTGGTAGTGTCACTCAGTTTGAGTTGACAGAAAATACACCAATCATATGATATGCATGATATAATATGTAGGATATGATATGATATGTAGGATATGAAGGATATGATATGTAGGATATGAAGGATATGATATGTAGGATATGAAGGATATGATATGTAGGATATGATATGTGGGATATGATTTGTAGGATATGATATGTAGGATATGATATGTAGGATATGATATGATATGTATGATATGTATGATATGATATGTAGGATATGATATGTAGGATATGATATGTAGGGTATGATATGTAGGATATGATATGTTGGATATGATGTGTGGGATATGATATGATGTGTAGGGTATGATATGTAGGATATGATATGTAGGATATGGTATGTTGGATATGATATGTTGGATATGATATGTATGATATGTAGGATATGATATGATATGTAGGATATGATATGATATGTAGGATATGATATGTAGGATATGATATGTATGGTTTGATATGTAGGATATGATATGTAGGATATGATATGATATGTAGGATATGATATGTAGGATATGATATGTAGGATATGATATGTAGGATATGATATGTAGGATATGATATGATATGTAGGATATGATATGATATGTAGGATATGAGCCGATGCCAGTTTTAGGTCAAATAATAATGTGGGCAGATATTGACCGAAACACATCCAGACACCACTCAGGCCATAAGCACACCTGCAGTGCAGCGTCGTCCAAAGGCAGGTGCATGTGTTTCCCGCGCCACAACCAGGAAGCAGTACGTTAATGGCACTGAGGAAGGAAAGCCACAGGTGACCGGATAGATCCATCTGGATATGCGCGGCTGCATGAAGTGAATTATCATTATAGAGAACACCCACATACGTGCTATACAGCCGGTCCGAGGTATAAAAAAAAGAACATTAGGCGAGGCACATTTCCTCGCTCATTAATTTAACCGGGGGACCATTATTTGTTTTCCCAGAGTGCATTAGTCAGGCTGGGCTGATGGGGCAGGCCACCGCAGTTGGGAGGCGAGGACGTTTCGCCCGTTTGTAACCGTGCAGACAGGAGGTGTGTCTGTGTGCATGCCTGTGCTTGTGTATATGTGTGTGTGTGTGTGTGTGTGCTTGTGTGTGTGTGTATGTGCACATGTGTTTAGATGTGTATGGGGGAGGGGGGGGGTGCATTTTTAAGTCAAGCGGTAAAGAATGACCCAGAACAACTGTGCAACAGACATTACACATTGCCTGTTGCCAAAAGGAGAGGCAGGTAGGAGGGCGGGGGTGGGGGGTGGGGGCCAGAGTAGGTTTTTAGGGTGTATATGGGAAGGAAGGGTGTGTGTGTGTGTGTGTGTGTGTGTGTGTGTGTGTGTGTGTGTGTGTGTGTGTGTGTGTGTGTGTGTGGACATCGATTGCTCTTTCTTTATATTCATTAATCTGGCATAACAAATATAACCTCCCTCGCTGGGATTCCCTGGGTAAACTGATATAAAACTAACCTTGTTATATTTATTGACAGGACATTGAAATAAATATTAGAGGCATGTGGGAGGGGGTTGGAGGGGGGGGGTTCTGATCCATTGATTTCGGTAAAAGTAATAAAACACGGTAGTAGCCATCAAACAAAGCACACCGCCAGTACCACCCCCGTCCCCCTGCCCTCTACCCACTCTCCTTAGCATATTAGGTGGGGAATAATGTGAAAAAATGCTTAGCACACGGGAACGAAGCCGTTGTGTGCAGACAAGGGAGCGGGTCCCTCGGGGGGGTGCGGCGGAGCCCCTATACCATAAATCCCGGCTCTGGCGCAAACAATCAATTTTCAATTTTAATTATTTACCATGGCCTGCCGGACAGAGGCATTTATTTTCCCGCTCTGTCCAGATTAAAAATTAAAAATTAGGAGATTAATTTTTGGCGGAGTGGGCAGAAAAACGTCAAACAAAAAAAAAAAAAAGAAGAAGAAGAAGAAAAAAAACCACCCCTACCGAAAATTCTTTATTAGCTTTCTCTCCTTTCCCCTGTGTGATGGGCGAACGGGCCAATCAATAACCTCATAAATTTTCCCGGGCAACCCTTTGCTCGGCTCTTACTGCCCCCTTTTGTACCCCTGCTATTTAAACCGGGCTCCGTCCATCAGTGGCCGGTAACGTTAAATCTGCGTGGAGGGAGAAATTGGCAAAGTGTGCCGCTCAGCACTTTTCTCCCCTTCCCCGAGCTCTCCGGGTTTTGGCTCCTACTCTCACTTGCGTTCAGATATTTCATCTGTAAACTTAATTACCGGACCCCGAGCAATATGGCCGAGGTAACTCCTGTCAACCGCTCATTCAAACACGGCGTGTATTACAGGCGGCGGCGCACAACACACAGCCGTGTGGACAGATTCAGTGGGTCAGCATCTCAGCCTTGGCACGTATCCTGACAGGGCAAACCAAGTAAGGCTTTGGGATCAGAGTTCCCATGTCTCTACGGTTACATCCTCACCGGGTAAACCGACTGCAGGGAGGTGCATAAGCACTGGTATGAGTTTGGTATGCACGTTGATATTGAGCTTAGCCGTAATGCCACCGAAGATGTGCGTCCATTGGAGAGTTTACATCGACTCCGGCACAGAGGAGCGAAGAATATATTTCATAAATAACACTTTGAGGGGCGGCACAGGGGTTAGCGCGGTCGCCTCACAGCAAGAAGTTCGTGGGTTCAAACCCCAGAGTTGTCCCACCTCGGGGGTCGTCCTCTGTTTGGAGTTTGCATGTTCTCCCCGTGTCTGTGTGGGTTTCCTCCGGGGGCTCCGGTTTCCTCCCATAGTCCAAAGACATGTAGGTCAGGTGAACAGGCCGTACTACATTGTCCCTAGGTGTGAATGTGTCGGCCCTGTGATGGCCTGGCGGCCTGTCCAGGGTGTTTCCCCGCCTGCCGCCCAATGACTGTTGGGGTAGGCTCCAGCATCCCATAAGCGGCTTGGATAATGTAATTTTGAACACCGTTCACCGTGATTTCCTCCGGCATCTTCTGCACACCCTTTGCAGCACTGCCTGGCCTAAACAAGTAACACCAATTCATGGGTTGTTTAGTTAAAGGCTCCGTCTGTGATTTATTTGAGCATATTGAACTGGTGTACATTTTCATACACAACTGCAGAGTTTGAGTGACAGACTGAGAATGAGCATTTTGTGTCCTTCTTAACTGACGCTGCTTGAAAATATGAGCCTATTTCATTCCCGTCTTTATTACTGATGTAAGCAGATCTTTACAGCATCGGGGAACATTAGAAACTCAGACTTTGTTGCTGGTTAGGATTAAGAGACCTGCCAATCAATAAGGGAAAGATAGATAATTCTGTGTTCTGTATTTCGGTCGTGGGACAACCCTTTTGTTTACATTTCAGTTCAGGATTATACCTTTAGGAGGAAGCGGCACCTGCAGAAAATGTTGAATGTGGTGGTCAAAGGTGGGCCAATGCCATTTGAGGATTGGTGCGCAAAGCATTCCTAAATTATACAGTGCATTAATTACTACACAACTGCATACATTGATGCAAATGACGACTTGAAAATAATAGAATAGTGATCCTGATTGGCGTCGTAGAGATTTGAAAATATTGTGCCAGAGCCGTCATTGCCGTCTCCCATTTTACTGTATGATAGAATCAGAACCAGAATCAGAATACTTATCCCCGAGGGGAAATTGAGTTCTATTACAGACACGCACGCTCTAATAACTAAAAACTAACACGATACAAGATAAGAAAATAGAAACCGAAACAAACAGAAATAAAAGATAAATAAGAACTAGAAATAAGAACAAATATATCAACAAGCATGGTGCACATGCTTGTTGATATATTTTGATAGTTGCAGTGTTTGCAGACAGCTCTGGGGTGCAGGACCAAACTGTCTAGATATACACCTGGATGACTGTCTGAGACTGTCCTCCACCAAAAAAACGACCCCATAGGTGGTTTGTACAAGCAGCTTATTACCACCCGTAGTGAGGTGTTAAGCTACTTCCTGGCGGTCCTCCGTCATTATAACACGTTACTTTCCCCGTAACAATAAGCATCTCCTTCCATAAGCTGTGGTGAGAAGGAATATTGATAGAAGCAAAGTTTAATGTCACATAGCGGTTATAATGTCCACGCTAGCCGACTTGCTAACGTTTGGCTAACGTTAAGTTAGCCAACAACACAAAAACACACTGACTACATATTCTATTGTTCTCACATTGTTTTGAAACCCCACAATGCAGAGAGGCGAAAAGTATCTGTGGCATATCTCCTGCCACCGATAGGGGGCGCTAATTTAGGAAACGCTCCTGTGGGTCGTATTAGAGGACAAACGACCTATGTGGTCGTATGGGTTGGAGGACTTGTTGGAATATCTCAATACAAGGGCCTGTACTTTTATGGTCTGTTGCAAGAATTGTAGGAAAGCTGATCTGAATCCATCCATCTGAAACCCACAAGGTTATCACGAAAGGCTTATTGTCACATGACCGAAGCGCCAAATAAACCAGTACCTGTTTTTTTGGGGGGGGGGGGGTTCAGTCTGTTTTTCTATGTTTTTATTGTTATTAGGTTTTTTTCCCCCTTCAAAGGTGGTTTGACAACAGGGGTGGCCCAGTTTTTATTAAGGGGGGGGGGCCCAGCCAACTCCAGCCACCTCCTAGATCCGCCCCTGCGGAGAAGATGACCTAACCATCTTCAGTTAACAAACAACAATTAAGCGCCCATAATTCACATGTTCAGCTCCACCGTGCTGGGGTAGAAACGCAACACACCAACACTTAACTGTCACACATTTCACCATGATGAATCCAGTAGTTTGCAGGCGGGGCTCTAATGTTCCTCATAAATTTCTGCTACCGAGCACACCAGCTTGAAGTGACGGCTTTAATGCAGATCAATGGGGTGTCTGGCATGATAGGGGAGGCTGCTGATGACTTCATACACTGGCTATTTGTGGCCACGGAGGAAAGGAAGACTTAGAGCACTAACTCAACTTTTTTCCACTACCCCTCCTTGATGTGAGCTTGTTAGCTATTGCAATCTGGCAACACATGGCACCTTGATGTGTTCATACCGACACTTAACTTCTGACCCTTTTTAATGATGGCTGCATGAAGGCAAGAATACACAATTTATAAATGTAACTGAGAACTCAGGAACAAAACAAATCTACTTCAGTTTTAAACATCTGCAACAGCAGCAGATGTTAGTAATGGACTTTTTTTACTGGATTCCATACAAATTAATTTTGGGGATTACAGTTTCATCCGTCCACCCGTTATCCGAACCGCCTATCCTTACTCAGGGTCGTGGGATGCTGGAGCCTATCCCAGCAGTCATTGGGCAGCAGGCGGGGAGACACCCTGGACGAGCCGCCAGGTCGTCACAGGGCCCACACATTCACACCTAGGGACAATTCCAACCTGATCTCACAGAAATACATGAAATGACCACGGCCTCTTAACACTGGCATCACATGGTGCCGGCACGTCATATGTTAAAATGACGTGCCGGCACCACGGAAACAATGCCAATGGAAAGTCAATTAGGATCCTTTGTTGTGCTGGACACACAAATTCCCTGATTCAACAACGTCATGCGGTGAACCACCCTAAGTTCTCCCACACAACTCCCCTTCTCATGTCCCTACACTGGCTCCCAGTAGCTGCTCCCATCCAGTTTAAGACTCTGCTGCTAGCCTACAGGGCAGTGAAAGGAACAGCTCCTTCCTATCTCCAGGCCATGCTCAAGCCCTACACCTCCGCCCGACCACTTCGCTCTGCTGCCTCGGGACGCCTGGTTGCCCCGTCGCTCAGAGGCCCCTGCTGCCGATCGACCCGGTCACGGCTCGGTTCTGTCCTGGCCCCACAGTGGTGGACTGAACTCCCCACTGATGTCAGGACAGCGGAGTCGCTGCCCATCTTTCAGCGCAGGTTGAAAACTCACCTCTTTAAGAGCTACCACCCTGTTATTTGTTACCCTGACCCTAACCCTAAACCGCACCCTAACCCTAACCTTAACCCCAAACCCCACCCTGACCCTAACCCCAACCCTAACCCCCACCCTAACCTCATTACATCAGAATGAGTTATATCACACACAATTCAGGGTTTCGAGAGAACAAAAAGTCGTAACTAAGGCACTGTAATAAATTCAGTCAAATGACAATAAAATAAAATGTTGTTAACTAGAAAATATGAAACACCGCTCATTTTATGATGTTGTTGAATCAGGGAATTTGTGTGCCCAGCACGACAAAGGATCCTAACGGACTTTCCATTGGCATTGTTTCCGTGGTGCCGGCACGTCATTTTAACACATTACGTGCTGCCATCACCACGCAATGCCAGTGTTAAGAGGTCGTGGTCATTTCACGTGTTTCTGGGAGATCAGGTTGGACAGTTTACAATTACAACTTTACAATTTTTTACAATTACAATTACAACGTGTATTTGTCATCATCATACTGGGTGTTTGTAAGTGTCTAGACTGACTCCTCGGGAGCCTACGTGGTGTAAATGAGTGTTATGTGAAAGTCAAAGGAAAACAAACCCTAAGATGCAGCTTGGGGGTGACAGGGATGGAGTCCATATCCCGCATGAGGATTAAGAGGATACAGCTTGGGGCGTTTGAGAAAACTCACATTGTCATACTGTTTTATAGACGGTGGGACCTTTCAAACCTGCTGCTTTGGTAGAAAGACAGAAGAGCATGGAGACAGAGAGACAGTTGAGAGGCATGGTAGGATGTAGAAACCTTCTGCTCTGCAACACACTTTCAATGGTCTCATTTTAAATGCATGATTTTTTTGTTGTTGCATGCATTGAATTGTGTGCATTTGGTGACACCTTGGCAAATGAAAACATAATATCATAAAATATAATAAACGTTTACCAACATGGGGATCGCCAGTTCGAATCCCCGTGTTACTTCCGGCTTGGTCGGGCGTCCCTACAGACACGATTGGCCGTGTCTGCGGGTGGGAAGCCGGATGTGGGTGTGTGTCCTGGTTGCTGCACTAGCGCCTCCTCTGGTCGGTCAGGACGCCTGTTCAGGGGGGGGAGGGGGAACTGGGGGGAATAGCGT
>NW_026611373.1:0-10000 GCF_029633865.1 Lampris incognitus
TGTCACAAGTTATACGCAAGTGCACTGTCACAACAAGTTACACACAAGTGCACTGTCACATCAAGTTACACACAAGTGCACTGTCACAAGTTACACACAAGTGCACTGTCACAACAAGTTACACACAAGTGCGCTGTCACAAGTTACACACAGGTGCGCTGTCACAAGTTACACACAAGTGCACTGTCACAACAAGTTACACACAAATGCATTGTCAGAAGTTACACACAAGTGCACACTCACAACAAGTGCGCTGTTACATACAAGTGCACTGTCACAACAAGTTACACACAAGTGCGCTGTCACAAGTTACACACAAGTGCACTGTCACAACAAGTTACATACAAGTGCGCTGTCACAAGTTACACACAAGTGCGCTGTCACAAGTTACACACAAGTGCACTGTCACAACAAGTTACACACAAGTGCACTGTCACAAGTTATACGCAAGTGCACTGTCACAACAAGTTACACACAAGTGCACTGTCACAAGTTACACACAAGTGCAGTCACAAGTTACACACAAGTGCACTCTCACAACAAGTTACACACAAGTGCACTGTCACAAGTTACACACAAGTGCGCTGTCACAAGTTACACACAAGTACACTGTCACAAGTTACACACAAGTGCACTGTCACAACAAGTTACACACAAGTGCACTGTCACAAGTTACACACAAGTGCACTGTCACAACAAGTTACACACAAGTGCACTGTCACAAGTTACACACAAGTGCACTCTCACAACAAGTTACACACAAGTGCACTGTCGGGGGGTCCTGACAATCCCCCGTCCTGCTCCCAGAGATGTCAAACCACCTCTGTTGTGAGAGTCAGATGGTAGTGTGTGTGTGTGTGTGTGTGTGTGTGTGTGTGTGTGTGTGTGTGTGTGTGTGTGTGTGCGTGTCCAGCAGGAGGGAGCTGGTATTAACTGTTCAGCCCAGAAATGTTCCGGAAGGAGAACAGTGACCACCCTCTTCACCTTTTTGTTTCAGCTGTCGTCCATTTCCTCTCACCCCTTCTCCCTCCAGGTCCTCCCCTTCTCCCCTCCCTTCGCTCCCCTCATCTCCCCCTCCATTTCTGCCTTCCTTCCTGTTTCTTTCAGACACACAAACTCACTTTTTCCTCACATATCTCACTCCATCATCCTCTTCATCACGTTGACTTTTTGTTCTTACTTTGCCAGTGTCTCCATTTCGGGGTGCCGTGTCCAGCCTTTCTTCGTCCTTCCGACAGGGGGCATGCGGGGTCAAGATGAAGACCGCTCAGGCCAGCGTAGCTAAAGGGCTCATTTTGACCAATTCAAGCACTCCACTTAAGAAACAAGGAAGTCGGGGACTTGAAGGAGACAGGCCCATTAACATAATGTCTTTTTCTCATGGGGCCGCTTTCAGAGGAGCTACTCGCTCTCGCCCCCTGACCGCGAGGTTTTGGTTTTGCACCTCGTTTCCAAACGGCCTCCCCCCATCGTCTCCGAACCAACGTCTATCCATCATGTCAGGGAGGACAAAGACGGCACGAAGTCAGCAAAGCACCCTGCAACCTCTGACTGATGTGCTTCTCCCCCCTCCATTTGCTTTGAGTCGAGGAAGGTAGCCCTCATTCAACGCTCAGCTCATCCAGAGGAGGTTTCGAGGCCATGAAGATCCAGTTGAGCAGCTCATGGTGAGGAGGAGCAGAAGGTCGCAACAGAGCAGCAGCCAAGCGTTGTGTAGAGAAAAGACCCTTGTTGTGTGACTGATACTATCATTCCTGTCAGGCTGAGGATGGACCGGAACAAGCCCGCTCTCATCTCTCTCCGGGTCTGCTGCTCTGTCCTCCATGTTTCTCTACTTCACTGTTACTCGCCCCTGTCCTTCTTTGAATCTTGCTTCTGTCCCTGTGAATTCCTCTGTGTATATTGTCCCCGCAAATACGCGATGTTTACTTTGTCCTGGTGCATGCAGGACCATGCATGCAGGACCATGCATGGTCCTGCATGCATGGTCCTGCATGCATGGTCCTGCATGCATGGTTTGGAGACAGTGGCACTGACGAAAAGACAGGAGGAGGAGCTGGAGGTGGCAGAGATGAAGATGCTAAGATTTTCATTGGGAGTGATGAAGAAGGACAGGATTAGGAACGTAGTAGTGTACTGTAGTGAGAGTAGGGAGCAGGTGGAGGAGAGCCTGGAGAGGTGGAGGTATGCACTGGAGAGAAGAGGAATGGAAATCAGTAGGAGCAAGACGGGATACCCATGCGTGAATGAGAGGGAGGTCAGCGGAATGGTGAGGATGCAAGGAGTAGAGGTGATGAAGGTGGATGAGTTTAAATACTTGGGGTCAGCTGTCCAAAGTAACGGGGAGTGCAGAAGAGAGGTGAAGAAGAGGGTGCAGGCAGGGTGGAGTGGGTGGAGAAGAGTGTCAGGAGTGATGTGTGACAGAAGGGGACCAGCAAGAGTTAAAGGGAAGGTTTACAAGATGGTTGTGAGACCAGCTATGTTGTATGGTTTGGAGACAGTGGTACTGATGAAAAGACAGGAGGTGGAGCTGGAGGTGGCAGAGATGAAGATGATAAGATTTTCATTGGGAGTGATGAAGAAGGACAGGATTAGGGACGAGTATATTAGAGGGACAGCTCAGGTTGGACGGTTTGGAGACAAAGCAAGAGAGACAAGATGGAGATGGTTTGGACATGTGTGGAGGAGAGATGCTGGGTATACTGGGAGAAGGATGCTGAACATGGAGCTGCCAGGGAAGAGGAGAAGAGGAAGGCCAAAGAGGAGGTTTATGGATGTGGTGAGGGACGACGTGCAGGTGGCTGGTGGGACAGAGGACGATGCAGAGGACAGGAAGAGATGGAAACGGATGCTCCGCTGTGGCGCCCCCTAACGGGAGCAGCCGGAAGTAGTAGTAGTAGTAGTAGTAGTAGTAGATTGTTCATGCAGGACTGTGGTCCTTCTAAACTAATTCCTGGCTTTTCTTAGATGCAGACTGTCAGCACAGACACACACACACACACACACAGATGTATGCAAACATACACTGCAGACACACAGCATTCAGCACAAGAGTGAGTCATGCTGTCCTACTTGAAGGCTGTAGATAGAGAGGAGCCATCACAGAGTTGCTCCCTTTCTCTCTCGTTTCTCTCTGGGTCCTGGGCCCGTCGTCCTCCTCTCACCTCCTCCGCTCCAGTGGGCCCGTCACTGGGCTCTCCCAGTTGGACGGCCACTGTGCCAAGCCACGCTCCCCGGTCCCGTTAGCCAGAACCTACTTCTAGGTGTTAGGATCTGGCTGAACCCACTATCCGAGTCCTAATGACAGAAACACATGGGGTGTTTTCCATTTTGGAAAAACCAGCCACTGCTTTGGGGGAGGGAGGTGAGGTGACTGTGTTTCTCCAAAACAACACCGAGCTGCTAATATGTCAATGTGATGATTTGGGGAGGTGGGGGGGGTGGGGAGGTGAGCGATGGAGACGTTTCCTGACTAAACACCGTCAAAACAATGTCGGCGTGTGTAGACTTTCTGGGTTTGATTATTAGGAACAGAAAGATGGAGATGGTTTGGACATGTGTGGAGGAGAGATGCTGGGTATACTGGGAGAAGGATGCTGAATATGGAGCTGCCAGGGAAGAGGAGAAGAGGAAGGCCAAAGAGGAGGTTTATGGATGTGGTGAGGGAGGACATGCAGGTGGCTGGTGTGACAGAGGAAGATGCAGAGGACAGGAAGAGATGGAAACGGATGATCCGCTGTGGCGCCCCCTAACGGGAGCAGCCGGAAGTAGTAGTAGTAGTAGTAGTAGTAGTAGTAGTAGTAGTAGTAGTAGTGGTAGTAGTAGTAATAGTGGTAGTAGTAGTAGTGGTAGTGGCAGTAGTAGTAGTGGTAGTAGTAGTTGTAGTAGTAGTGGTAGTGGCAGTAGTAGTAGTAGTAGTAGTAGTAGTAGTAGTAGTGGTAGTGGCAGTAGTAGTAGTAGTAGTAGTAGTAGTAGTGGTAGTGGCAGTAGTAGTAGTAGTAGTAGTAGTAGTAGTAGTAGTGGTGGTAGTGGCAGTAGTAGTAGTAGTAGTGGTAGTGGCAGTAGTAGTAGTAGTAGTAGTAGTAGTAGTAGTAGTAGTAGTGGTAGTGGCAGTAGTAGTAGTGGCAGTAGTAGTAGTAGTAGTTGTAGTAGTAGTAGTGGTAGTGGCAGTAGTAGCAGTAGTAGTAGCAGTCGTAGTAATAGTAGTAGTAGTAGTAGTAATAGTAGTAGTAGTAGTAGTAGTAGTGGTAATAGTAGTAGTAGTAGTAGTAGTAATAGTAGTAGTAATAGTAGTAGTAGTAGTAATAGTAGTAGTAGTAGTAGTAGTAGTAGTAGTAATAGTAGGAGTAGTAGTAGTAGCAGTAGTAGTAGTAATAGTAGTAATAGTAGTAGTAGTAGTAGTAGTAATAGTAGTAGTAGTAGTAGTAGTAGTAGTAGTAGTAGTAGTAGTAGTAGTAGTAGTGGAAACACAAGAAGCAAGCACATGCTACTCCGTGGGATTATAAAACAGCAACATGCTGTATATTCAAAAGACCTGGCCAGGCTTTGTGTGTGTGTGTGTTTGTGTGTGTGTGTGTGTGTGGTACGCATATGTATATACCATAAAGTGCACTAGTAAAACCATGGCTGCTATATAAAAACAAGGTAAACCATTATGAATTTTCATAAGCGGTTTTATTTTAATACAGAGGCAGTCTGGATGAGGTGTGTGCTCTAACACACACCTGAGCTCTCACACACACCTGGGCTCTAACACACACCTGAGTTCTCACACACACCTGGGCTCTAACACACACCTGAGTTCTAACACACACCTGGGCTCTAACACACACCTGAGCTCTCACACACACCTGGGCTCTAACACACACCTGAGTTCTAACACACACCTGGGCTCTAACACACACCTGAGCTCTAACACACACCTGAGCTCTCACACACACCTGGGCTCTCACACACACCTGGGCTCTAACACACACCTGAGTTCTAACACACACCTGGGCTCTAACACACACCTGAGCTCTAACACACACCTGAGCTCTCACACACACCTGGGCTCTCACACACACCTGAGCTCTAACACACATCTGGGCTCTAACACACACCTGGGCTCTAACACACACCTGAGCTCTCCACACACCTGGGCTCTAACACACACCTGAGCTCTAACACACACCTGAGCTCTAACACACACCTGGGCTCTAACAAACACCTGAGCTCTCACACACACCTGGGCTCTAACACACACCTGAGCTCTCACACACACCTGGGCTCTCACACACACCTGGGCTCTAACACACATCTGGGCTGTAACACACACCTGAGCTCTAACACACACCTGGGCTCTCACACACACCTGGGCTCTAACACACATCTGGGCTGTAACACACACCAGAGCTCTAACACACACCTGAGCTCTCAAACACACCTGAGCTCTAACACACACCTGAGCTCTCACACACACCTGGGCTCTCACACACACCTGAGCTCTAACACACACCTGGGCTCTAACACACACCTGAGCTCTCACACACACCTGAGCTCTAGCACACACCTGAGCTCTAACACACACCTGAGCTCTAACACACACCTGGGCTCTAACACACACCTGAGCTCTAACACACACCTGAGCTGTAACACACACCCGGGCTCTAACATACACCTGGGCTCTAACACACACCTGGGCTCTAACACACACCTGAGCTCTCACACAAACCTGAGCTGTAACACACACCTGAGCTCTCACACACACTTCAGCTGTAACACACACCTGGGCTCTCACAGACACCTAAGCTCTCACACACACCTGGGCTCTAACACACACCTGGGCTCTAACACACACCTGGGCTCTAACACACACCTGAGCTCTCACACACACCTGAGCTCTAACACACACCTGGGCTCTAACACACACCTGAGCTCTCACACACACCTGAGCTCTCACACACACCTGAGCTCTAACACACACCTGAGCTCTCACACACACCTGAGCTCTCACACACACCTGAGCTCTCACACACACCTGGGCTCTAACACACACCTGGGCTCTAACACACACCTGAGCTGTAACACAAGTGTGTGTCCTGCAGTGTGACTCAGCAGCTCAGCAGAGCAGCCGGTGCAGCACGGTGTCAGCCAGCTTTTGTTAACATTTGGCCCGGCTTGTGTCTTCTGGGCCAGCCCATCTACCCCGGTCCTGTCTAGACACACCCACCCCCCCTACATCAGTACAGCACCACAGCCCAACTACCCCGGTCCTGTCTAGACATACCCACCCCTCCTACATCAGTCCAGCACCACAGCCCAACTACCCCAGTCCTGTCTAGACACACCCACCCCCCCTACATCAGTACAGCACCACAGCCCATCTACCCCGGTCCTGTCTAGACACACCCACCCCTCCTACATCAGTACAGCACCACGGCCCATCTACCCCGGTCCTGTCTAGACACACCCACCCCTCCTACATCAGTACAGCACCATGGTCCAACTACCCCGGTCCTGTCTAGACACACCCACCCCCCCTACATCAGTACAGCACCATGGTCCATCTACCCCGGTCCTGTCTAGACACACCCACCCCTCCTACATCAGTACAGCACCATGGTCCAACTACCCCGGTCCTGTCTAGACACACCCACCCCTCCTACATCAGTACAGCACCACAGCCCAACTACCCCTGTCCTGTCTAGACACACCCACCCCTCCTACATCAGTACAGCACCATGGTCCAACTACCCCGGTCCTGTCTAGACACACCCACCCCTCCTACATCAGTACAGCACCACAGCCCATCTACCCCGGTCCTGTCTAGACACACCCACCCCTCCTACATCAGTACAGCACCACAGCCCAACTACCCCGGTCCTGTCTAGACACACCCACCCCTCCTACATCAGTACAGCACCACAGCCCAACTACCCCGGTCCTGTCTAGACACACCCACCCCTCAGTACAGCACCACAGAATCCATCTCATCTCTCTCTGCTTACCACACTGTGTGGCACTGTGTGTGTGTGTGTGTGTGTGTGTGTGTGTGTGTGTGTGTGTGTGTGTGTGTGTGTGTGTGTGTGTGTGTGTGTGTGTGTGTGTAGAGGGGAGAGGGGAGGGGGGGTAACTCTCAGGCGACAGGTGGCTGCTGCATTGCAGAGCCTCAGCGTGGGTTCCAGCATGACAGTGACCTCCCTAAGGAGCAGTGATCTCTCTTGTGCCCCCCCCCTCCCCCCTCTCTCTGTCCCCCCCCCTCTATTCTACCATTCCTCTGTGGCCTACAGTGTTTATAAACCTCGCCTTGCCGCGCCCTTTGACCCAACCCATTCCTGTCTCTCTTTTTGTCTCCTCCAGGTAAGTTGTGATGACGTGCAGACCCGGGCCGTGCTCCCTATAGCTTCTCCCAGCCTGACCTTCACGGTTAGACCGGGACACATCTTCTCCTCACCTCCTTCTTCGGACGCTTCCTTGTTTCGCGAGCGTGCAGTCCTTGGGCAACGGAGGCCTGTCCGGTATTTATCCTGCACCCATCCGTCCTGGGTTCGAGCCCCGGGGTAGTCCAGCCTTGGGGGTCGTCCCGGGTCGTCCTCTGTGTGGAGTTTGCATGATCTCCCCGTGTCTGGGTGGGTTTCCTCCGGGGGCTCCGGTTTCCTCCCACAGTCCAAACACATGTAGGTCAGGTGAACAGGCCACACTAAGTTGTCCCTAGGTGTGAGTGTGAGTGTGTGTGTGTGTGTGTGGCCCCCATATGAGGGCCTGGCGGCCTGGTCCGGTGTGTCTCCCCGCCTGCCTCCCAGTGACTGCTGGGATAGGCTCCAGCATCCCCGCGACCCTGAGGGCAGGATAGGCGGTGCGGGTGATGGATGGGTGACGTAGGACTCGGAGTCTCCATCCGGTCAGTCAGGATTATTGATTAGCTGGGTTTTTCGGGAGAACAGTATCAGGAACAACGCCAGCGCGGTCCTCTCGCGTGAGCGTTTCCGTCGTTTCAGAGCGATGGACGGCTCGGCGAGAGGGGAACGGAGACGCTGGGTGGGGGTATTGAACCCCTGGATGGAGGCCAGCGGTGAGGACGTGTTGGCGGCTGAAGCAGACACAACCGCATGGTGGTGGTTGTTGTGGTTGTTTCTGGACTGGGAAAGAAAAAAGACACGAGGTAAAACCCCAACAAACGCCCTGCTGGCACTTGAGACGTTATTTATTTTCTTATTATGATTTTAAGAGGATCTCGTGAGTTTGAGCTGCGGGCGCACTGCCACGCTTTGGGTTGAGGTGAACACGATGAGCCCGCCGTAGCCGTACCCCATGTCTCTCAAAAGGCCGGCTTGTTTGGACCTGGCTGCTTACAGTGAAATACCCCCACCCCCCGTCACCAGTTCTTACAGGGTAATACCCCCCCCCATCACCAGTTCTTACAGTGAAATACCCCCCCCCCGTCACCAGTTCTTACAGTGAAATACCCCCCCCCCCCGTCACCAGTTCTTACAGTGAAATACCCCCCCCCACCCCCCCGTCACCATTCTTACAGTGAAATACCCCCCCCACCCCCCCGTCACCAGTTCTTACAGTGAAATACCCCCCCCACCCCCCCGTCACCAGTTCTTACAGTGAAATACCCCCCCACCCCCCCGTCACCAGTTCTTACAGTGAAATACCCCCCCGCCCCCCCCCGTCACCAGTTCTGCTGTGGGCGCTGTGTTGTGATTAATCCAGCCTTGTTCTGAGTTTCCTCTACATTATTAAAATCATTAGTAAAATCAATTGTGTATGTATGTATGTATGTATGTATGTATGTATGTATACGAATGTATGTATGCATTTATGTGTGTGTGTGTGTGTGTGTATGTATGTATGTATGTATGTATGTATGTATGTATGTATGTATGCATGCATGCATGCATGCATGTATGTATCCATTTATGTGTGTGTGTGTGTGTGTGTATGTATGTATGTATGTATGTATGTATGTATGTATGTATGTATGTATGTATGTATGTATGTATGTATGTATCCATGTATCCATGTATGTATGTATCCATTAATATGTATGTATATATGTATATATGTATGTATGTATGTATGTATGTATGTATGTATGTATGTATGTATGTATGTATGTATATGTATGTGTGTATGTATGTATGTATGCATGCATGCATGCATGTATGTATGTATGTATGTATGTATGTATGTATGTATGTATGTATGTGTGTGTGTGTGTGTGTGTGTATGTGTGTGTATGTATGTCTGTATGTATGTATGTATGTGTGTGTGTATGTGTGTATGTGTGTATGTGTGTATGTGTGTATATGTATGTGTGTATATGTGTGTGCATGTATGTATGTATGTATGTATGTATGTATGTATGTATGTATGTATGTGTGCATGTGTGCATGTATGTATGTATGTATGTATGTATGTATGTATGTATGTATGTATGTATGTATGTATGTATGTATGTATGTATGTATGTATGTGTATTGTTTGCTGTTTGCTGTGTATGTGTGCTCGTACGCTAGTTTGCTGCAGTTATTCGCTGTACTTGGTCATTGAAATGACTGTAAATGTTATTGATTGACATACTGTATATGTCAGCCCCGTGATGGTCTGGCGGCCTGTCCAGGGTGTCTCCCCTCCTGCCGCCCAGTGACTGCTGGGATAGGCTCCAGCATACCGCGACCCTGAGAGCAGGATAAGCGGTTTGGATGATGGATGGATGGATGGATGGATGGATGGGGCGGGCGTCCGGGTAGTGTAGCGGTCTATTCCGTTGCCTACCAACACGGGGAACGCCGGTTCGAATCCCCGTGTTATCTCCGGCCTGGTCGGGCGTCCCTGCAGACACAGTTGGCCGTGTCTTCGGGTGGCAAGCTGTATGTGGGTATGTGTCCTGGTCGCTGCAATAGCGCCTTCTCTGGTCGGTTGGGGTGCCTGTTCGGGGGGGGGGGGAATAGCGTGATCCTCCTGCGCGCGCACTACGCCCTCCTGGCGAAACTCCTCACTGGGAAACTTT
>NW_026611373.1:15000-36063 GCF_029633865.1 Lampris incognitus
TAGATGGACATGACAGAGCCTACCAGTATACTTACAGTGTATAGTACTGTCTACACAACATGTACAGTACAGTATATACAGCATGTACAGTACAGTCTACACAACATGTACAGTACAGTATATACAGCATGTACAGTACAGTCTACACAACATGTACAGTACAGTATATACAGCATGTACAGTACAGTCTACACAACATGTACAGTACAGTATATACAGCATGTACAGTACAGTCTACACAACATGTACAGTACAGTATATACAGCATGTACAGTACAGTCTACACAACATGTACAGTACAGTATATACAGCATGTATAGTGCAGTATATACAACATGTACAGTACAGTATGTACAGCATGTACAGTACAGTCTACACAACATGTACAGTACAGTATATACACCATGTACAGTACAGTATATACAGCATGTACAGTACAGTCTACACAACATGTACAGTACAGTATATACAGCATGTATAGTGCAGTATATACAACATGTACAGTACAGTATGTACAGCATGTACAGTACAGTCTACACAACATGTACAGTACAGTATATACAACATGTACAGTACAGTATATACAGCATGTACAGTACAGTCTACACAACATGTACAGTACAGTATATACAGCATGTATAGTGCAGTATATACAACATGTACAGTACAGCATGTACAGCATGTTGGGTTTATTTGACAGGGTTAAGCGTTCATTTGACTGACAGCCCTCAGGAAGAAACTGTTTTTATGTCTGATTGTTTTTGGGGTGCAGTGCTCTGTAGCGCCTACCAGAGGGGAGGAGATGGAACAGCTGGTGACCAGGGTGTGATGGTTCTGCAGTGAGTCTGGAGGTGTGTGGGTCCTGAATGGAGGGCAGGTTGGTACCAGGGATTTTCTCTGCAGACTTAACTGTCCGTTGCAGTCTGTCCCTGTCCTGTTTGGTGGCCGAGCCAAACCAGACAGCACTTTAGTTTGCCCCTTTAGGGGCAGGGGACATAATGTCGCCTATCTGAATGGTAATTGTGACAGTATGTTCTCGTGGTCGCTCCCTGTATGTACTGTGTGGTTATATGGTTGCTACTGTCATCTTTGGGCACACCGAAGCAAATTCCAGCTCACCTGTCAAGCTGATATGCCAATAAATTACCTAACCTGGAGTCTTTAAAGAGGGTGGCGCAGGGGTTAGCGCGGTCGCCTCACAGCCAGAAGGTCCTGGGTTCGAGCCCCGGGGTAGTCCAAACTTGGGGGTCGTCCCGGGTCGTCCTCTGTGTGGAGTTCGCATGTTCTCCCCGTGTCTGTGGTGGGTTTCCTCCGGGGGGGCTCCGGTTTCCTCCCACAGTCCAAAGACATGTAGGTCAGGTGAATCCCCCACCAGCCGCCCAGGTGGCTGCTGGGATATGCTCCAGCATCCCCGCGGCCCTGAGAGCAGGGTAAGCGGTTCAGATACTGGATGGATGGATGGACTCTTTAAAGAGCTGTGAACGTCTCCGCTTTCATGTAGAATTGTGACAAAGCAATGTAAGCAAATGTCCTCTAGGGGGCAGCATGCACCAAATCTAGAGAACACCTGAGGCGTCGCTTGTTTTTCATGGCAACCAAGTACAGCCACACGTTTTGTGTTCAACAGTTAATATCGAGCACAACTTGCTAACGTGTTGTTTCTTGCCTCCATTGTTTCCTTGCAGTCCGAGTTTTGAAGTGTCCCCCCTGTGGACCGCTGTGTGTAGGGGACGATCCCGGCCTGGCTTTGTGCCGCAGCGCGTTTGGTCTCAGCTCGTTGTGCCTGCTCATCTGCTTAGGTGCGCGTGGTCAGCAGCTGCTCCCCCGCTCAGCTGGCTCAGCTTTAGGTTCCTATATGACCCAACACCGCCGGTCTGATGGGCTCTAACATGGCTTACTACATGTCTCTCTAGGTCCATCGTTGATGACCAAAGCCAATGTGACGTATCAAGCAGAATGCAAAGGCACAAAGAAATTGGGAGTTCTGTTTTTTTGTTGCTTTGAGAATGTTGATGGAGAAATATAGAGGAGGCCAGAAGGAGGTGCATTGAGTCTTTGTGGATTTAGAGAAAGCATATGACAGGGTGCCGAGAGAGGAGGTGTGGTATTGTATGAGGAAGTCGGGAGTTGCAGAGAAGTATGTAGGGGTGGTGCAGGATATGTATGAGGGAAGTGTGGCAGTGGTGAGGTGTGGGGTTGGAGTGACAGATGGGTTCAAGGTGGAGGTGGGATTACATCAAGGATCGGCTCTGAGCCCTTTCTTGTTTGCAGTGGTGATGGACAGGTTGACGGACGAGATCAGGCTGGAGTCTCCGTGGACTATGATGTTTGTGGATGACATTGTGATCTGTAGTGAGAGTAGGGAGCAGGTTGAGGAGAGCCTGGAGAGGTGGAGGTATGCACTGGAGAGAAGAGGAATGAAAGTCAGTAGGAGCAAGACGGAATACCTATGTGTGAATGAGAGGGAGGACAGTGGAATGGTGAGGATGCAAGGAGTGGAGGTGACGAAGGTGGATGAGTTTAAATCCTTGGGGTCAACTGTCCAAAGTAACGGGGAGTGCAGAAGAGATGTGAAGAAGAGAGTGCAGGCAGGGTGGAGTGGGTGGAGAAGAGTGTCAGGAGTGATTTGTGACAGAAGGGTACCAGCAAGAGTTAAAGGGAAGGTTTACAAGATGGTAGTGAGACCAGCTATGTTATATGGTTTGGAGACAGTGGCACTGATGAAAAGACAGGAGGAGGAGCTGGAGGTGGCAGAGATGAAGATGATAAGATTTTCATTGGGAGTGATGAAGAAGGACAGGGTTAGGAATGAGTATACTAGAGGGACAGCTCAGGTTGGACGGTTTGGAGACAAAGCAAGAGAGACAAGATGGAGATGGTTTGGACATGTGTGGAGGAGAGATGCTGGGTATACTGGGAGAAGGATGCTGAATATGGAGCTGCCAGGGAAGAGGAGAAGAGGAAGGCCAAAGAGGAGGTTTATGGATGTGGTGAGGGAGGACACGCAGGTGGCTGGTGCGACAGAGGAAGATGGACAGGAAGAGATGGAAACGGATGCTCCGCTGTGGCGCCCCCTAACGGGAGCTGCTGAAAGTAGTAGTAGTCTCGTATCCCCTGGTGCTTCCTGTAAGACGCGTCCGTTAATGCACAGCATGGAATTACAAGGACGTACCGGTTAAAATGGAGGTTTTCCATGTGCATTATCTGTGGTGGTGACGCCAGGCTGTTGTGGATAGGCTCATTCGCTACTCGGCAGCATCAAAATATGGCACACAGGCTTAAAAATGGCAGCTTTTGGATGCTCTGGTCCGTGGTGCGTGCTGTGCTCCACCAGTGGGGGAGCATCCCGGTCCCTGTGTTGCTGCTGAAGCGCTGTTTAGTGATTTAGTCATAATCAACAGCAATTGATAAATTGCCCAAGCAAACTCTTTCCTGCAGCATTGTCAATTCTGCCCACAAAGTTGACTGTTGAACTCTTTCAATAGATTTCAGTTTAGCGTTCATAAATCACCTCCTGTTTTTTTTTAATTTTCTATTTATGATCATCCAAAACGTACAATCTCTAATAGTTTCCTAGACGTACATGTCATTCTGCATTGTTAGTAGTTTACCACGAAAAATGACCTTTTGTACATTTGTTGTCTTACAACAGTGTTTCCCAACCCAGTCCTCGAGGACCCCTTATCCTGCATATTTTCTTTGCAACCCTGAATAGGTGCCTGTTTGTAGTTATTCAACCAATCAGCAATGCATTTTGTCAGACGTTGCACACCTTGCATAATTAAGTGCTGCGAGATGATTGGTCGAGTAAGTACAAGCAGGGCTACCTGTGCAGGGTTACAATGAAAACCTGCAGGATAGGGGGTCCTTGAGGACTGGGTTGAGAAACACTGTCTTACAAGAATCACCAAACGGGGCGTCCGGGTGGAGAGGCGGTCTATTCCGTTGCCTACCAACACGGAGGTCGCCGGTTCGAGTCCTTGTGTTGTCTCCGGCTTGGTGGGGCGTCCCTACAGACACAATTGGCCGTGTCTGTGGGTGGGAAGCCGGATGTGGGTATGTGTCCTGGTCGCTGCACTAGCGCCTCCTCTGGTCGATGGTGGTACCTGTTCTGGGGGGAATAGCGTGATCCTCCCACGTGCTACGTCCCCCTGGTGAAACTCCTCACTGTCAAGTGAAAAGAAGCGGCTGGTGACTCCACATATATGGGAGGAGGCATGTGGTAGTCTGCAGCCCTCCACGGATCGGCAGAGGGGGTGGAGCAGAGACCGGGACGGCTCGGAAGAGTGGGGTAATTGGGGAGAACAAGGGGGGTAAAACAAAAAAGAAAATTCATAACCATAATTGCAGCACAGTAGCACAGTGGTTAGCGGTTAGCACGGTCGCCTCACAGCAAGAAGGTCCTGGGTTCGAGTCCCGGGGTAGTCCAACCTTGGGAGATCATCCCGGATCGTCCTCTGTGTGGAGTTTGCATGTTCTCCCCGTGTCTGTGTGGGTTTCCTCCGGCTGCTCAGGTTTCCTCCCACAGTCCAAAGACATGTAGGTCAGGTGGATCAGCTGTACTACATTGTCCCTAGGTGTGTGTGTGGGCCCTGTGATGGCCTGGCGTCCTGTCCAGGGTGCGCCCCCACCTGCCGCCCAGTGACTGCTGGGATAGGCTCCAGCATCCCGCGACCCTGAGAGCAGGATAAGCGGTATGGATGGATGGATGGATAACCGTAACCTATTACTGTAATTTCCACCACAGCTTTAGTCTAATTATGTATAATATACTGTAGCGAATTCGGGGGTAACGCAACCACAGGAACTGCCGCGGCCGGGACGCGAACCCGTATCGCCCGCACCGCAGGAGGCATCGCTAACCGCTAGACTAAAGGGTCAGACCCGCCAGCCGGCGGCCAGCGCGTCTTCTTATCCATGCACGTTACAATACTTATAAACCCTACCTAATTTATCCCGTAATTTGCCTTTGAAAATCGGCCTTCTGCTCGTGTGTGCAACCCATCAAACACACAACAGTTAGTTGAGTCGTTGGCCATGCCAGCAGTTTACTGGATACGAGCCGAGGAGGTGTTTATTCCACCGTGCAGACGCGGAATGGCGGAAATACGAAAGGGCTGGAAATAGAAATAGTGCTCTTCTCGGCACTTCCACTTCTCGTCTTTCCCTCGATGGCTCTTTGAAACTAGGCCACCATGAAAGATTTCCGTTCTAATTCTTTTCAATTGCCCCTCCTGAAGTATGGATCTCTAGGGACGGGGGGGAGGGGGGGACACACACAAAAGATGAATGCTGCACAGGAAACCCATTGAAATACTAATGAAGTGGAAATCCGCCATGGTGGCAGAATTACGCTCTCATTAAGTGATGCAACGACGGTCCCTGCCATAGTAACGCGTCCGTGACAGCCTCGCGGATTCAGCTCGTGCTCCGTGGCATGTCTATCCAGCACGCGGGTGAGGTCACGTGTCTCGAGTCTTTTCTGTCCCAGCATTTCCTCCAGGACCACACCCAGCTTTTGTTGTCACCCCCCCCCCGCCGCCCCAACCCCAACCCCCGCTGCCCCTCCTCTCCTCTCCGTCGGCATTTCCCTCCCAAACATCGCCGTTGCCCCTGACAACAGACGGGCGGCCTGCTCGGCGTTTCCTTGGAGACCGGGACAGATGATGGGCTCGCCGCCTCTCCCGACAGCGGCGCTTTCATCACCACCTGTGCATGTTCAATCGGATTCGGAGGAAATGTGCCCCGCGTCTCTCCTCTCTTTGTTCGAGCGGCCGGATCGTCCGGGGCCCCGGCCTGGCTCAGAGGAGAAGGGGATCGTCCTCCTCTTGTTCCTACACCGACCAAGCTGAGCCATCCGCGAAATTCCTCCTTGAATTGCGGGTCCAGCTTGATGTGACACGTGATTCCCATTCATAGACGAGCTGTCCCATGTCAAGATCTGCAACCACGTGGCGGACTTACCAGCTCAGTGTCTGAGAGGACTACGAGGACTGTTGACTCGTATCGTCTTATTAAAGCCACGTGTCCTCCCACTGGGAGCTACTGAGCACCAATGAAAAGGGACGGCCTCTTATCGTCTCTGTCTTTTGTCTAGCTGCTGTGCGGCCTTTATTCGGGAGAGCAAGTGCTTCCTGGCGGTGGCGGGAATGTAGCCATGATGGGTAATACATTATGCAAGAGAAGGGTTGGGAAAGATTGACAGGCTCTTCAATAAAACACCTCGACTAAACAGTAGGCCCATCCTCCCGGTGGGTGCGGCGGGAGAACAGAGACAGATGAAAGGAGTCTTTTATCCACTGAAAGGAAACCCGTGATGTAGTGCGTCTGCAGCCCTCAGCCGGATCATCGACACGGTCCCTCCTTCTGCATCCCCAGCCCTCCTTTCCTCCCATTCGGTCTCACTCTGCTCCCCCGTATGCCTCCCCCCCCCCCCCTCCACTCGCTCTCGGCAACGTGAGGTCTGCTGGATCTCAAGCGCGGAGAACCAGGATCCGCCACTGTGCCATTTAAAGCGTCCCTGTGGTTAATATAGCTGTTATGGTTTTCTGCTAGAGTGGAGTTGCCATAACAACGCAGTTTCCCAGGGCCCGGATGGAATGGGTTCGGCCACTCTCAGGGTAGAGAGACCAACCCGTGCTGGCTCACCGTCCCACTGTGAAGCCAAAACAACAGCCCTCATCCCGGGGTAATTACCTCCTCTCCCCGGCATAAGATCCTGGAAGAGGCTATGATCAGACGCTGTGGAAGTCCTGGTGTCCCTGGGAAATCCACTCCCAGGGCTGACGTCACTGCCTCGCCACAACACTCGCCTGCTCGGACACCCCACCCACAGTCGGGGATTTCAACACACAGTGTGGATCATGGTGTTCTGCAGCCGACGTCTCCTCGCCCCCTTTTCTCCTCAGTCACATCAATAGTTGGGGATTCCAAAATCCTAAACATCCATTTCTCCATAGACAGAACAAGATCCGGCAGGAGTCTCCGTACGCTATGATGTTCGCTGATGACATTGTGATCTGTAGCGAGAGTAGGGTGCAGGTGGAGGAGAGCCTGGAGAGGTGGAGGTATGCACTGGAGAGAAGAGGAATGAAAGTCAGTAGGAGCAAGACGGAATACCTATGTGTGAATGGGAGGGAGGACAGGGGAATGGTGAGGATGTAAGGAGTGGAGGTGATGAAGGTGGATGAGTTTAAATACTTGGGGTCAACTGTCCAAAGTAACGGGGAGTGCAGAAGAGAGGTGAAGAAGAGAGTGCAGGCAGGGTGGAGTGGGTGGAGAAGAGCGTCAGGAGTGATGTGTGACAGAAGGGTACCAGCAAGAGTTAAAGGGAAGGTTTACAAGATGGTTGTGAGACCAGCTATGTTACATGGTCTGGAGACAGTGGCACTGATGGAAAGACAGGAGGTGGAGCTGGAGGTGGCAGAGATGAAGATGATAAGATTTTCATTGGGAGTGATGAAGAAGGACAGGATTAGGAACGAGTATATTAGAGGGACAGCTCAGGTTGGAGGGTTTGGAGACAAAGCAAGAGAGACAAGATGGAGATGGTTTGGACATGTGTGGAGGAGAGATGCTGAATATGGAGCTGCCAGGGAAGAGGAGAAGAGGAAGGCCAAAGAGGAGGTTTATGGATGTGGTGAGGGAGGACACGCAGGTGGCTGGTGTGACAGAGGACGATGCAGAGGACAGGAAGAGATGGAAACGGATGATCCAGTGTGGCGCCCCCTAACGGAAACAGCCAAAAGAACAAGATTGGGAAAAGCATGAGCGCTCATGTGGCTCTTGTTTTTGTAAAGATATTAAGCACCTTGAGGCACCTTCTTCGAGCGCCTGTCCAGAAATTAGGGCGACCATATTTATCAAACCCTGAGCTGGATATGATCGAGCCCCAATATGGGTATCAGTATTGCAGTGGCCATCCTCCTGTGACTGCAGCTAGATGGATCAATGGTTGAACTGATCCTACCTCATCAGTCTGAGCTGCTCAGCTGGCAGAATCAGCAGCTGGGCGGAGTCGAATGTTGTCATGGTATGGATTGGCTTGTTGACCCAATCAATCTGACTTTGTTGGAGGGGGAGGGGGGGGGGTTCCTCCTTTTTTTGCTGCCTCCCAGTCCCGAATATCAGAGCTGTCGATACCCTTATCAGGCCCTGAGGCCTGTCTTGCCTCATTACTCTGGAGTGCAATAACATGTGACATGTGAGGGTTTAGAGATGGAGGGCAGTAACTCCGCCCATGACGGTTTAGCGGTTGGCGCTGGTGGCAGTAGCTAAACCCTGGCTCGTCTCTGTGGAGTTTGCAGGTTCTTCTACCTTTACGTCCTTCCGGTACTCCCCGTCCCCTCCCCTCCAACAGTCCTACAGCAGGCGGACTGGAGACTTTCATTCACACATAGGTCTGAGTCTAACTGGGGATTTCTGTGTTTGTGTCCTTCAAGGGGGGGCGGCGGCTGCCCTGTCCGTGACGTTTCCCTCCCGTGTGGCCAGGACCCTCTGGGACGGGCCGTGCCCCCTTGCTGCCCTGAACTGGGCTGAAAGAGTTTTTGGACTTATTGTGAGGGGTGGTTTCGGCAGCTGTTCACCTCGGGTTCTGCGTAACTGCGCTTGTTCTGTTGTTCGCAGAGCTCGAAGATTCCAGGAGCCTCCGGGTGGCGTGGCGGTCTAACCCGTTGCCTACCAACACGGGGGTCGCCGGTTCGAATCCCCGTGTTACCTCCGGCTTGGTCGGGCGTCCCCGCAGACACAATTGGCTGTGTCTGTGGGTGGGAAGCCGGATGTGTGTGCGTGTCCTGGCCGCTGCACTAGCGCCTCCTCTGGTCGGTCGGGGTTCCTGTCCCGGTGGGGGGGGGTATCTACATCCCCCTGGTGAAACTCCTCACTGTCAGGTGAAAGGAAGCGGCTGGCGACTCCACGTGTATGGGAGGAGGCATGTGGTAGTCTGCAGCCCTCCCCGGCTCGGCGGAGGGGGCGGGGCAGCGGCCGAGACGGCTCGGAAGAGCGGGGTGATTGGCCGGATGCAACGGGGGAGAAAAAGGAGAGGGGGGGGGGAATCCGATTCCTCGAAACTGTGAGTCTGCATCAACCCGCATGTTCTCGCTCCACGTGTACACCTTCCGCCTTTCCCCCCGTTTTAAATTCTGCCCCTCTTTCCATTTCTATACCCCCGTCCTGCGCCCTACCCCCCCTCCATTCCTGTGCTCATAAAACATTCAGAGGTGTCTGGCGTTTAGCCAGATGCCCCCTTTTGCCCTACCAGCCAATGAGGGCAGGCGGCCACAGGGCACGTGGCATGAACCGTTTGCAAAACCCGAGACTGGGAGTACTGGTGGCTTGACGTGTGTGTGTCACGTCATTAACCCAGTGGTTGTGTCGGGGACAAACAGATGCAGGGGGCAAACAGAGGAGGCAGCAGAGAGCTCCTCCAGGCCCTGCTCTGTCCCTCCTTCGGCGTCTCCTCTCCTCCGTCGTCCTCGCAGCGCGTCACAGTGACCGGCCTGGCGGTAAATTGTGACCAACACGTTCACAATAGCGCCCCTCAGAGTCACGTGGGCGGTGTGTGAGGTGCTGGCTGCTAAATCACTGTGATGGGGCTGCAAACCCTTTGTTGCAGCGAGGAACGCCCCTAATGGCTCCCTGGAATGTGGGGGTTCCTGTGGTGTGTGTCTGTGTGTGTGTGTGTGTGTGTTTGCGTGTGTGTGTGTGTGTGTGTGTTTGCGTGTGTGTGTTAGGCTCCTCTCAACACACCGCATCCAGAATCACAATGAAGTTGTGTCAGGCCAGGTCAGTGTCAAAAAGGCTCAAGTGTGTGTGTGTGTGTGTGTGTGTGTGTGTGTGTGTGTGTGTGTGTGTGTGTGTGTGTGTGTGTGTGTGTGTGTGTGTGTGTGTGGTCAAAGATGGTCTGGGAAACAGTTTGAAAAGACTTGTATACAGATCATAAAGTCCTCATCGTGGTGGTCAAAAAGGAGCAGAACACACACACACACAGACACACACACTTGTGCACAGGTATATATACACACGCATGCGTGTGTGTACGCACGCACGCGCACACACACGCACACACACACACAACAAATAAATGCAAGCTGACAGGAGTGACTCCATGATGTCACATATTTCATTCCCTTTATTTGTCAGTTTGTCCTCTCTCTCCTGCTCCTTTCTTCTTCGTCTCTGTCTTTCGTTCTTCCTCTCTCTGACATGTGTGAACCATCTCTCTTCCTTTGCCATTCTCTCCTGTTGTTCCTGTGAGTGGTTTGGGCACCCACGTACTTCAGTCGATAACCAGTTAGCTAGCGCCAGTTAGCTAGCTCCAGGCGGGGTCTCCTTCTGAGGAGCGCGGGGGCAAGGCGACGAGTTAAGAAGAATGCAGCTTTGTGAGTGAGTGTGTGTGTGTGTGTGTGTGTGTGTGTGTGTGTGTGTGTGTGTGTGTGTGTGTGTGTGTGTGTGTGTGTGTGTGTGTGTGCATTATGCATACTCAGGACTTAATTGTTACTACATTCCTACACATAGGTACCAATTAGGAGGTGTATTTGTTGGAGTTACCTAACAGAGAACTGTAAAGTTTTGTTTTTCTTTTTAAAAGCAGCATCTGGGAATTTAATGATGCTGTTGTTGTCATATTTGACAACACAGTCGTGTGTAAAGAGGCTGTGCAATTATAGGGGACCGAGACAGCAGCCCTGAGGCCCGCCGTTCTTAGCTAATGTAGATGAGCATGTTTTACTTATACTCACAGTCTGGGGCCTACCTGTCAGGAAAGTCTGAATTGTGCAAGGCGCGTTTTGTGCAACAACGGCGACGTATAACACGAAAACAAACTCCAAAGCGAGATTAGCGAGTTTTGTTTGATCCACAGGATAACACAAGAGAAACTCCATTGTTAGCGTTTAGATGGCTCGTTTCGGGGTGTTTGCCATCAGCTCGGTTACTGTGGGATCGGGGTAAGAGCAGGGGTTAAAGTGGGATTTGATAAGTGGGGGATCTCTGTATTAGAGAGGTGGGCAAAAGTGCGGGAGTGATAGGTAGCTAGCTAACGTTAGGCTAGCTAACCACTGGTCCAGTAGTCCCGACGTTAGCATTGTTAGCTAATAATAGCTACCGGTAGCTAACGTTTGCTAGCTAGTTAGTTATTTGAATGAAAATATTGCATGGCCAGAGCTAAGGTTGGACAAACATAACTAGCTAGCTACCGGTAACGTTACCGGACGCTACCGATAGTTAGCTTGCATAGCAGCATTCAAACAACTAGCTAGCAACGTTACCGGGTGGAAGATAGCTAGTTAGTTAGCTAGCTAGCTAACGTTACGTTCGCTAACGTTAGTTGCTTGAATGAAAACCACAGCAGAGCGAGACAAAACTATTGGAAATACTATTGGAAATACACTGAAGATACTCACTCTTTATGCCCCCCAATCCAAGATAATAGTGCAGGTAGCAGGTTGACGCTCTCTCGAGTCTTGTCTGCCTGGTGCGGTGAACTGACCCTGACCTGTGAGTGTGAAGCCAGTCTCTTCTGACGTCATGTCTGGTGAAGCCACACAGCAGGCAGGTGCGGGTCACGTGAGGACGCGATAGCATTCAAACTTTTAGAAAAAGTAAAGTAGTATAAAAATAGAAGAACGACTTTATTGGCGATTTATTTTGTAATGCTTGTGAATTGGCTGCATCATGTTTTTTTGTTTTAAATTTTACTGTGACAAAAAGGTTGAAATTACTCCTGTCTACAGAGTGCCGGATCTCAGCTCCGGTTGACTTGGGGAAGTGCCGGTGTCGGGATCCGTGGAGCTCCGGCCCACTTTAATCACTGGGTAAGAGTGTCCCTCTGATCCCGGGCTGTTCTCTGGAAGGGCTCTTTAGCCCATACAGTCACAGCACCAGCCACATTGCTGCCCCCTCCTCAGTTATTATTCTTTTTACAACAGCTCAGATGGGTGTGTGTGTGTGTGTGTGTGTGTGTGTGTGTGTGTGTGTGTGTGTGTGTGTGTGTGTGTGTGTGTGTGTGTGTGTGTGTGTGTGTACGCAGGACTTAATTGTTACTACATTCTTGCACATAGCTACCAATTAGGAGGTGTAGTTGTTGGCGTTAACCAACGGAGAACTGCACCGCTTTATCAAAACAACAACAATGACACTAATTAGACCTAACTCGGCAGAGACTGTGACGACGGCTGGCTGAGACTTCCGGAACTGTTATTTGAAAACGAGGAAAATATTTAACATTTGTTTTGTTAGGGTGTGTTTTCCCACTACCCCACTCTTCCCAGCCGTCCCGGTCGCTGCTCCGCCCCCTCTGCCGATCCGAGGAGGGCTGCAGACTACCACGTGCCTCCTCCCATACATGTGGAGTCACCAGCCGCTTCTTTTCACCTGACAGGGGGGAGTTTCACCAGGGGGATGTAGCACGTGGGAGGATCATGCTATTCCTCCCAGCCCCCCCCCCCTCCCCGAACAGGTGCACCCGACTGACCAGAGGAGGCGCTAGTGCAGCAATGAAGACACACCCACATCCGGCTTCCCACCTGCAGGCATGGCCGATTGTGGGATTCAAACCGGCGATCCCCGTGTTGAGTAAGGACTTTACACACACAGTTAGAAAGACATTTAGTAATGGCCGGTGCAACTCTGCCCTGAGCACTGAACCATCACGTGCACTAGCAACACCAATTACGCAATAGCCAAGCACTATCCGGATGCTTACCACACATCCCCCTACCCATAATGCTTTGCTGTGAACATATGGGTGGTCTCCCTTTGAGGTTGTGCATCCATTTAGACTTAATGGTGAGTTCTTCATCGCATAATTCCCAAAATGGTCTGTATATCTCCGTATGCATGGCTGGTCAAAACACCTGTGAGCTCGTATAGGCTTGTGTGTATTATTAGTATTGTATACGAACAGCGGTGGTTGCACATGAACTGATGATGGATATATGGTGTATTTTAAGACCAGCATTTTCAGTACATCAGTCACCCCCCCCCCTCTTTTTTTGCAATCACTACACTATATCAACTGGGCCATGTATAACGTCAGATGTTGATAGCAAATGCTGAAACACATCATGCAGTCTTAGTGTGACTAAAAAAAGATAAACTGTCATCTAAAGACAAGTGGTAGAGTCTTATTCAAAGTGCAGCTTCTTCCATGGTGTTCTTTATTTCTAGCTAATCCAAGTCGGCACTGGACTGTGGCGAGCATGAGCCGGCATCAGGTCTCCTCTTGTGGCGGGGCATCAGCATATGAAAGTGTTAGAAGATGTACATGTGTCTTGTCCAGATGAGCAACAGATGGAGCCAGGCTAATTAAGGTGTGGAATGTATATAGAGCAACTTCTCGGTTTTGATGTCCCACATGCACCATGTAGCCTAATGGGGACCAAATGTCCCCGTTAGGATAGGCAAACCTGAAAGCACCTACCCTGTGGGGACATGTTGTGGGTCCCCGTGAGGAAAAGGGTCTATTTTAGGTTTAGGACTTGGGTTTAGGTTAAGGTTAAGGTTAAGGTTAGAATTAGGATTAGGTTAAGGTCAGAGTAAGGGTTATGGTTAGGCATGTAGTCATGATGGTTAAGGGAAGGGTTAAGGGTTATGATTTGGCATGTAGTCATGACGGTTAAGGGAAGGGTTAAGGGTTATGGTTAGGCATGTAGTCATGATGGTTAAGGGAAGGGTTAAGGGTTATGGTTTGGCATGTAGTCATGATGGTTAAGGGATGGGTTAAGGGTTAAGGTTAGGCTTGTAGTCATGATGGTTAAGGCCAGGGTAAGGGTTAAGGTTAGGCACGTAGTCATGGTGGTTAAGGGTAGGGTTAAGGGTTAAGGTTAGGCTTGTAGTCATGATTGTTAAGGTCGGGGTTAGGTTTAGGCTTGTAGTCATGATGGTTAAGTGTAGGGTTAAGGGTAGGGTTAAGGGTTAAGGTTAGGCTTGTAGTCATGATGGTTAAGGGTAGCATTAAGGGTCAAGGTTAGGCTTGTAGTCATGATGGTTAAGGGTCAAGGTTAGGCTTGTAGTCACGATGGTTAAGGGTAGGGTTAAGGTTAGGCTTGTAGTCATGATAGTTAAGGATAGGGTTAAGGGTTAAGGTTAGGCTTGTAGTCATGATGGTTAAGGGTAGGGTTAAGGGTCAAGGTTAGGCTTGTAGTCATGATGGTTAAAGGTAGGGTCAAGGTTAGGCGTGTAGTCATGATGGTTAAGGGTAGGGTTAAGGGTTAAGGTTAGGCTTGTAGTCATGATGGTTAAGGGTAGGGTTAAGGGTCAAGGTTAGGCTTGTAGTCATGATGGTTAAGGGTAGGGTTAAGGGTCAAGGTTAGGCTTGTAGTCATGATGGTTAAGGGTAGGGTTAAGGTTAGGCTTGTAGTCATGATGGTTAAGGGTAGGGTTAAGGGTTAAGGATTAAGGTAAGGCTTGTAGTCATGATGGTTAAGAGTAGGGTTAAGGTTAGGCTTGTAGTCATGATGGTTAAGGGTAGCGTTAAGGGTTAAGGTTAGGCTTGTAGTCATGATGGTTAAGGGTAGGGTTAAGGGTCAAGGATAGGCTTGTAGTCATGATGGTTAAGTGTAGGGTTAAGGGTCAAGGTTAGGCTTGTAGTCATGATGGTTAAGGGTAGAGTGAAGGTTAGGCTTGTAGTCATGATGGTTAAGGGTAGGGTTAAGGGTTAAGGTTAGGCTTGGAGTCATGATGGTTAAAGGTAGGGTTAAGGGTCAAGGTTAGGCTTGTAGTCATGATGGTTAAGTGTAGGGTTAAGGGTCAATGTTAGGCTTGTAATCATGATGGTTAAGTGTAGGGTTAAGGTTAGGCTTGTAGTCATGATGGTTAAGGGTAGGGTTAAGGGTTACGGTTAGGCTTGTAGTCATGATGGTTAAGGGTAGGGTTAAGGGTCAAGGTTAGGCTTGTAGTCATGATGGTTAAGGGTAGGGTTAAGGGTCAAGGTTAGGCTTGTAGTCATGATGGTTAAGGGTAGGGTTAAGGTTAGGCTTGTAGTCATGATGGTTAAGGGTAGGGTTAAGGTTAGGCTTGTAGTCATGATGGTTAAGGGTAGGGTTAAGGGTTAAGGATTAAGGTAAGGCTTGTAGTCATGATGGTTAAGAGTAGGGTTAAGGTTAGGCTTGTAGTCATGATGGTTAAGGGTAGGGTTAAGGGTTAATGTTAGGCTTGTAGTCATGATGGTTAAGGGTAGGGTTAAGGGTCAAGGATAGGCTTGTAGTCATGATGGTTAAGTGTAGGGTTAAGGGTCAAGGTTAGGCTTGTAGTCATGATGGTTAAGGGTAGGGTCAAGGTTAGGCTTGTAGTCATGATGGTTAAGGGTAGGGTTAAGGGTTAAGGTTAGGCTTGGAGAAATGATGGTTAAGGGTAGGGTTAAGGGTCAAGGTTAGGCTTGTAGTCATGATGGTTAAGTGTAGGGTTAAGGGTCAATGTTAGGCTTGTAATCATGATGGTTAAGTGTAGGGTTAAGGTTAGGCTTGTAGTCATGATGGTTAAGGGTAGGGTTAAGGGTTACGGTTAGACTTGTAGTCATGATGGTTAAGGTCAGGGTTAGGTTTAGGCTTGTAGTCATAATGGTTAAGTGTAGGGTTAAGGGTCAAGGTTAGGCTTGTAGTCTTGATGGTTAAGTGTAGGGTTAAGGGTCAATGTTAGGCTTGTAATCATGATGGTTAAGTGTAGGGTTAAGGTTAGGCTTGTAGTCATGATGGTTAAGGGTAGGGTTAAGGGTTAAGGTAAGGCTTGTAGTCATGATGGTTAAGGGTAAGGTTAAGGGTTACGGTTAGGCTTGTAGTCATGATGGTTAAGGGTAGGGTTAAGGGTTAAGGTAAGGCTTGTAGTCATGATGGTTAAGGGTAAGGGCTAAGGAATGAATGTAGTCAGTGAGGGGTCCCCACCAGTATAGGATGGCATGGTGTGTGTGTGTGTGTGTGTGTGTGTGGGTGTGGGTGTGGGTGGGGGTGATGTAGTGTGCTACAGTTTGGTCATCACGGTGGACTGGAATGAAAAGAACACAGACACTCTCTTGATGTCCGCCTCTTCCTCTCTGCCTCCTCTTCCTCTCCTCCATCTGGCCTCGCCACTACCCTCTACCACTCCCTGTGAGCATGTGCCGACGTGCACAGGTGTGCTCTCTGGCGTGAGCCAAATTAGAGCCAAAAGAGGTACACACACACACACACACACACACACACACACACACACACACACACACACACACATGGTGCCCGTCTCACCTATCAGTTCTGGAGACTTCATATCCTCACCTGTATCATTCATAGGAAATGGAGGTCGCTAGCTGTGTGGTGGTGATGGATGCCGCCATACGGCACCGCCCACTGCTGTTTCCTGGCTTATAACCAAGAGAAGGCTCTTGTGCTGAGCATATGTCTGTCTGTCTGTCTGTCTGTCTGTCTGTCTGTCTGTCTGTCTGTCTGTCTGTCTGTCTGTCTGTCTGTCTGTCTGTCCGTCTGTCTGTCTGTCTGTCTGTCTGTCTGTCCTTTAATGTCACCTCAGATCACCTCACTCCCTTACACTCACCAGGAGCTGTCGCTGAAGCTAACATTAGCAGGCGTGTGTGTGTGTGTGTGTGTGTGTGGGGGGGGTCCTGGGGGTCCTGGGGGGGGGTCCTGTGATGGCCTAGCAGCCTGTCCAGGGTGCCCCCCCCGCCTGCCGCCCAGTGGCTACTGGGATAGACTGCAGCATCCCGCCACCCTGCGAGCAGGATAGGCGGTACGGATGAGGAAGGAGGTGGCAGAGGTCTGGCCGATGAAGATGTGAAGGGTGGTGGAGGCGAAACGCGGAGGGGTAAATGTGACCCAGCCACCGTCTGGGAGTCGCCCTTCGTACGTCACCCTGTCTCGTAGCACTCTAGTCGTGCGTCTGGGTGTAGGTTGTCTGCCTCCATACCCCCCGTGTGAGTGCAGGGTGAGCAGGAAGGGTGGATGGAGGAAGAAGGGGCAAAATGAGCACCCCCCTTCATTGGCATTAATGGGATGCTGTTTCAACCCCGCTGTGAGTCGGAGCCCGTAGCCGGAGGCCGTCGTTACACATACAGGCCGCCGCTGCCGTCTCACACAAGCTCACAAAGCCCCGCGAGCGCACACGTGTGTGTGTCTGTGTGTGTGTGTGTGTATGTGTGTGTGTGTGTGTGTACCTACCCGTCCAAGGGAGGGTTGTTTTGGTGCACATGGATTTACGACCCGGCTGCCTTGAGACAACAAAGACTGTGAGGGGGCAGACGGGACTCGTCGCCCTGCCGGGGGGTGTAGTCCTCGTCCGGGTGGGGTTCTATTGATTGAACCGATAGAGGCGGAGAAGAGCGACGTCTTCCCCTCCATCTTTTTTGTGCCGTCCTCTGTGTGGTTTTGCTGGTATTCAGTGTTTTGGGTTTTGGGTTTGTGTTTTCTCCCCCCCCCCCGCAGCTTGATTCTGATTGGAGGACGGTACTGCCGAGTCACCCGATTGGTCCGTCCAATTATTGCTGTTAGGAAAGGAAAAGAATAAAACCTTCGGATGTTTTCTAGGGGAAAATGTTGGATGATAAACACGGATGAACAAATTGTCACACACACACACACGCACACACACACACACACACGCACACACAGACACACACACACACACACACACACACACAGACACACACACACACACACTGTGTTGGACGGCATGTGTCGCGTGTAAGGAGGAGTGTTTTGGTTCTCTGGCGAGGTTTCCAGATAAACACTTGGTGGCAGCTGCTGCCATGGCAACGTCATCCCTCCCCCCCCACACCACACACACACACACACACACACACACACACACACACATCCTCCCCTACGCTTGCACTCTTGCCCCCCCGCCCCCCTCCCCCCTCGCCTGGCTTGTCTCTCTCTCCCTCTCTCTCCGTCTCTCTCTCTTTCATCTTCTCGCTCTCTCTCTCTCTCTCTCTCTCTCCCTGTCTCTCCCCTCCCCTCTCTCTCTCTCTCACTCCCCCCCCCCCTCTCTGTCTCTCCCTCTGTGTCTGTGTGCACAGTCAGTCGGTGAGAGGCTGGCTGGCTGGCTGGCTGGATGTGTGCATGGCAGCAGAGCTCTCAGCTCCACTTGATTTTTCTCTGGAGGGAACCCCCCCCCACCCCACCCCCCCCCATCAAAACAAAGAGGAGAGGGAGTAAAGGAGGAGTAACGACAACAACAACAACAACAACTCTGACAATAACAACAACAGACAGAGTGAGCGAGTGGTTGTGTGCCGGGGGAGAGAGATGAGCGAGGACAACCACTCCCACTACAGGCTGGAGGCCGGCGACCGGCTCAACGGGCTGGGCCAGCGGAGGAAGAGACCCAAGAAGGTAAACACAGCGGGACCCCGGACCCCCCCCCCTCCCCCGGGCTGGCGGTGTTCGTGGCGGTGGGAGGTGTAGATGGAGATCTGAATCTGGATTTGTGTCGGTGGGCAACCGCTGCCTCCACCCCCCCCACCCCCCCACTTTCTGAGAGAGCAGCTGTGGCCGGGTGGAGGCAGCGTGGTCTGAGGTCTGAGGCAGGTGCAGGAAGAGGAGAGGGATGAATGAGTGTGTGTGTGCGTGTGTGTGTGTGTGTGTGTGCGTGTGTGTGTGTGTGTGTGTGTGTGTGTGTGTGTGTGAACATTGTCATCGTCGTCTTTCAGCAGCATTGTATCGGGATGAGAGTCAGATATTGTCGTGCAATGGTAACGAGAGTCTGTTGCTGATATTTCTCACAAAACGAGGTCTGAAATATTTGACGCGGTATTATTTGAAATATTTGACGCAGTATTATTTGAGAAGTACTTTGGGTTTGATGTAATACTTCACGTTACCAAACCCTTGAAGTTGCGTTCTTAAAATGGTATTTCTGCACGTGCCGATATCAGGATGCTATATCCTCATATTGTTTTCCATCTTGCTCGTGTGCGCGTGTGCGTGTGCGTGTGTGCGTGTGCGTGTGTGTGTGTTGAGGTTTCATTTACATATTGTGTTATTAGAAAGTGTGCTGGTGTAACTGGTTGTGATGCTGGCATCACGGGTGTGTGTTTGCTTCTTCAGTTTGTCTTTCTGCTGCCGTCTCTCTCTCTCCTCTCCTCCTCCCATTCCTCTCCTCATCTCTCCCCTCTCATCCTCCCATTCCTCTCCTCATCTCTCCCCTCTCCTCCTCCCATTCCTCTCCTCATCTCTCTCTCCTCTCTTCCTCCCATTCCTCTCCTCATCTTTCTCTCCTCTCCTCCTCCCATTCCTCTCCTCATCTCTCTCTCCACCTCCCATTCCTCTCCTCATCTCTCTCTCCTCCCTCCATTCCTCTACTCATCTCTCTCCTCTCCTCCTCCCATTCCTCTCCTCATCTCTCTCTCCTCCCCCATTCCTCTCCTCATCTCTCTCTCCTCTCCTCCTCCCATTCCTCTCCTCATCTCTCTCTCCTCTCCTCCTCCCATTCCTCTCCTCATCTCTCTCTCCTCTCCTCCTCCCATTCCTCTCCTCATCTTTCTCTCCTCTCCTCCTCCCATTCCTCTCCTCATCTCTCTCTCCTCCTCCCATTCCTCTCCTCATCTCTCTCTCCTCCCTCCATTCCTCTACTCATCTCTCTCCTCTCCTCCTCCCATTCCTCTCCTCATCTCTCTCTCCTCCCCCATTCCTCTCCTCATCTCTCTCTCCTCTCCTCCTCCCATTCCTCTCCTCATCTCTCTCTCCTCTCCTCCTCCCATTCCTCTACTCATCTCTCTCTCCTCTCCTCCTCCCATTCCTCTCCTCATCCCTCTCTCTGCTCTCCTCCTCCCATTCCTCTCCTCATCTCTCCCCTCTCCTCCTCCCATTCCTCTCC
Source organism: Lampris incognitus (assembly GCF_029633865.1). Lineage (NCBI taxonomy): Eukaryota > Metazoa > Chordata > Actinopteri > Lampriformes > Lampridae > Lampris > Lampris incognitus. The sequence continues at coordinate 34,801 of NW_026611373.1, forward strand.
TCATCTCTCTCTCCTCTCCTCCTCCCATTCCTCTACTCATCTGTCTCTCCTCTCCTCCTCCCATTCCTCTCCTCATCTCTCTCTCCTCCCCCCACTCCTCTACTCGTCTCTCAGCAATTTGTTGTCTTCCAGAGCTCCAACTCTGCTGATTCCACTAGATCCCATGATGAATTACCCCACCGCTGCTCTTTCTTACCCCCCTCTCCCCCCTCCTTCTTCCCCCTCCCCCCTCTCTCTTCCCTCCCTCCCTCTTTCTCTCCCTCTCCTCCCTCTCTCCTCCCTTTCGCTCTCCTCCTTCCCCCTCCCTCCCCTCCCCTCTCTCCTCCTTTCCCCTCCCTTTCTCTCCTCCCCCTCCCTTTCTCTCTCCTCCCTCCCTCTCTCTCTCCCTCACCCTCTCTCCTCCCTTTCGCTCTCTTCCCTCCCTCCCTTTCTTGCGCTCTCTCTCCTCCCTCTCGCTCTCCTCCCTCCTTCCCTTTCTTGCGCTCTCTCCTCCCTCTCTCCTCCCTCTCGATCTCCTCCCTCCCTCCCTTTCTTGCGCTCTCTCTCCTCCCTCTCTCCTCCCTCTCGCTCTCCTCCCTCCCTCCCTTTCTTGCGCTCTCTCTCCTCCCTCTCTCCTCCCTCTCTCTCTCTCTCCTCGGGTGTTTTGTTGTGATCAGTGTTAGTAGATGGCAGTGGGAGGCTGTCACTTGCTGACAGGGTGGGTCCCTGCTCTGCTGTGTGTATGTGTGTGCGTGCGTGCGTGCGTGTGTGTGCGTGTGTGTGTGTGTGCGTGTGCTTCACTTGTCGCTGTGTCACATAACACACACGAACCAGATATGAAATGATGATTGTGAAGCTGTGAGTGTAGGGTGGGTGGTCGTCCTCGTTTCTCCTTCCTGTTGCTTCTCAGCAGTGAAGCACACCACAGATATTGCCCCTCTGGGGTGCAGGAGTGAAGCACATCACAAATATTGCCCCTCTGAGGTGCAGGAGTGAAGCACACCACAGATATTGCCCCTCTGGGGTGCAGGAGTGAAGCACACCACAGATATTGCCCCTCTGAGGTGCAGCAGTGAAGCACACCACAGATATTGCCCCTCTGGGGTGCAGGAGTGAAGCACATCACAGATATTGCCCCTCTGGGGTGCAGCAGTGAAGCACACCACATATATTGCCCCTCTGGGGTGCAGCAGTGAAGCACACCACAGATGTTGCCCCTCTGAGGTGCACAAGTGAAGCACACCAGAGATGTTGCCCCTTTGAGGTGCAGGAGTGAAGCACACC
>NW_026611374.1:0-35604 GCF_029633865.1 Lampris incognitus
TAATCCAACCATGGTTCAGGCTAGAGTGCTAAAGTGCTGCTAACAAGGCCTGTTTAACATTCTCTACCCTGCTCAACATACAATTATTCCACTTCGCTGCCATTAACATGTACAGTAGGCCCGGGCTTTTAATTGGCTGATATGACTAATGCCAGATCAACTTGGATTTGCTAATTAGTTTTTGCTTTAAAAGTGCCATCAGGACATGAAATATTCATTGATGTGAGGTGGAGCGAGGACTGTGGGGTGGTATTAGTGGTAATATTAGTGGGATGGACAGGCTGCACCAATGTAGTGGTGAAAAAGAAACTGAACCAACACCGGTCTATTATGGTTGGCTATTCATACTTTGGGTGAGGGTGTTCGTTGTTTTTTTGTGATAATTTCAGACACCTACACACACACACTCACACACACTCACACACACACACACACACACACACACACACACACACCACACACACACACACACACACACACACTCACAACTCTTCTCACCATCGCAAGGCCACTGCTTCTACCCCCATCCCCCCGCCTCCTCTCTCACCTCCCCCTCTTTGCCCTTTCCTCCCACCCCATTACCTCATCCATTATCTTTTCTTATGTCCTCCTCCTCTTCATATCCCTCCTCACCTTTTCTCCTTCCTCCACTTCACCCGGTCCTCCACCCTATCCCTGCCCTCCCCGCGCTGTCCGCTCCATCCCAGCTGCATCTCCCTCCCGCTTTCTCCCAGACCTCCTCCTTTTCCTCCTCCTCTCTCTTTCTCTCTCTCTCTATCTTACTCTCTCTCTCTCTCTCTCTCTCTCTCTCTCTCTCTCTCTCTCTCTCTCTCTCTCTCTCTCTCTCTCTCTCTCTTCCCTCCCACTCCTTAATCTCCTACCTCTCCTCCTCCACCACCCCTCCTCTGCTGTAAGTGGGCCAGGTGCCTCCTGTGGCCTCCCCTACTCCATTTCTCTTTTTACCCTTCCTCTACTCCCTTTCTCATTTTTACCTCTCTCCCTGTTCCCTTTCTCATTTATAATCCCCCCCCACCCACCCCTCCTCTTTCCTTCCACCCCACCCCCACCCACCTCATATTTTAACCTCCCCTTAATCAGAGCTCACAACCGTCGGATACAGTGTCCACTTTTCTCCAGAAACTTGACTTCTTTTTTTTCTTCTTCACTTTTTGCCACGTTACAGTCCAGGACTCCCGAGATGAGCTTTTTGCCAAGTGAATTCAAATAACTCTGAATTATTAGTATTATTATCATTATTATTATCGCTGTTATGGATTAACGTGAATGCCACAGGCAGTTTTCTGCGCGGAATAACTGCCTGCATGAATGTCATAAATCAGCCTGGCAAAGTAGAGGCCTGTCTTGTGTCGTGTGGTGTTTTTTTTATGAGCTGCTCTCTCTCAGCGTACTTCCCTTTAGATGAACAGGTGGAGGTGGCCGCTAACGCTAACAGAAGTGAGTAGGATCACATCCTCTTCTTATAGTGGTAGGGGCAAACGCCCCCCCCCAAAAAAAAGCCCATTTCACCGCTCTTCCCAGCACACGTCCGCACTGAAACACATAGGCATGTTCGCAAATACACTCAAACGCAGTCAAACAGATCGCCTCTTTGTTGTTGCCGTCTTTTTGTTTTCTCCTCGCTCTCAATGAACATGGTGAGTTGGCAACACGCTTTCAGTTCCTTTCTACTCATTTTTTCCTCTGTTTTCTTTTTTTTTTTTTTCCCCACTCATCCTCTTTCCACTTATTGTCTCTCTTTGCCTTTGTCTCGAGCTGGCTCTTGCCCTTTTCTTTCTGCTCTCTTTTTTTCTCACTAACACCCCACCACCCCCACCACCCCTCTCACCTCCGCCCTGGTTGTTTCGGTGTGTGCGGTGGTGTGTCACGGAAGGGGGAGCGCTGGGCTGGTGGTTGGTGTGTTTTGGATGGACACCTGATACTGGTGATGCCTCACAATGTGGGAATGTGTGACTTCTTCAAAATTAGGTTTCCAAGGGGGTTGTTGTCCTTAGCGACAGCGAGCACGACGACGAGTTCGTACAGTGGTCCTTTTGTCTCTGTCTCTCTTTCTCTCTCTCTCTCTCTCTCTCTCCCCTTCTGGATATGGCATTTAAGTACATGGCACCATCGTTCTTTCCATTCCTATGGGGGGGGGGGGGGCATGAGTGGTTCCACAAGCACGTTGGCCGTGGCAGCCATTTGCGTTAGTCAGAAGATGACAATCAGATGTTAAACTGCATGCAGGTGAATACACCGTGGAGCGGGAAGACGAGCAGAGGTGGCCGAGGGAAAGAGGGATGACGAGAGGAGAGGACAGGACAGGGCGCGGGCAGTTTAGACACTTGCCTGGTAGAGCCTCTCTCCATCAATCACAGTGGACGCGTTGGCCTCGAGTCAACGCTCTCTGTCTTTTTTTTTCAGCACGAAACCCCACAGACGGGCCTGTGCCTTAAAACAACAACAACAACAACAACATCAACAACGTTCAGCATGAGATAACCTTTACCATACGTCATTCCCGCGGTGTTCTCCGGTCAGTTAGCGTATCGCTATGATAATGACGTGGCCTGCTAACACGTTACTACACACCACAGCGACCATCCGAACCTTTCGTTGTTAGCTTTGGTAGCATAGCTTTTATCGTCTGTCATTCTGGGGGGGGGGGGTTCAACCGGGGTCTTATTTTTGTAGTTTTTTTTCCTATAGTACTACAGGCCAGTTATGATATTCATCTCGGAACACAGCTTTACAACAGGGTCTCACTGGGCGACTGGACACAAGCATCAGATGCGTCGGACCCTTTAGTCAACTGGTTAACGTTGTCGCTTGCGGTGTGGGATACACGGGTTCGCGTCCCGGCTGTGGCGACGGTACCCGGGCTTCCCCCCCTGAATTCGCTATATTGGTGTCAGAAGTGGGATGGTGAGACCGTAAGGCCATCGGAGGCGCCCAGAGGCGTGAAGGAGCTGATATGCTTAAGCGCGGGGACGCGCTTCCCGAAGGAGGGGGCTAGTGTAACGTACACGAATAAGTAGACACGTTAGCCCTTGGCTAACGGGTCGGAGCTTTTAGTCGACTGGTTAACGTTGTTGCTTGCGGAGTGGGAGATGCGGGTTCGCGTCCCGGCTGTGGTGGTCCCCTCCATCCGATGCGCTCCCCGAAGGAGAGGGGTGTGTAACGTACACGAATAAGTAGACACGTTAGCCCTTGGCTAACGGATCGGACCCTTTAGTCGACTGGTTAACGTTGTCGCTTGCGGAGTGGGAGCCACAGGTTCGTGTCCCGGATGCGGCGTCCCGAACCCCCCCCCCCCCCGAATTCGCTACAAGCTTAGTTCAACCCCATTAGCCAAACCGCATATTTGGTAGTGAAAACGAAAGTGTAGGTTAACAGTACCCGAAAAGTCCAATATTATCAATCGCATTGCTGAGCTATTTCCTAGTTCAATCAGCAGGAAGGACCAGCCTTTTTCCTTTCCTCCACAATTGTACATAGCCAATTATCCTACTCCTACCCACATCCGGCTTCCCACCGTTGCAGACACGGCCAATTGTGTCTGCGGGGACGCCCGACCAAGCCGGAAGTAACGCGGGGATTTGAACCTGAGATCCCCGTGTTGGGAAACAACGGAACAGACCGCTGGACTATCCGGACGCCCCAGGAAGACCCGGCCTTTACTTGCACCGTAGGTAATAGTTAGCGTAATCACTATGATAATTACAAAAGTACCTGGCCAGCAAAATTTGAGAAATTATGGATAATGAGAAATTATGTGCAGTCAAACCGAAGCACTGTGTTTTTTGTCGTTCTTCCGGTTTAAGGTTCGTGTTTGGTTTCTCTTGTCAGACGCCGTTGTAAAACGGTGCAGGTCCAAAATCTCCAGAATGAAGAGCAACATAACCGATGTGTAGGACGGCAAAACCTGCAAAAAATAAGAACCACGCTGTAAAACACCGGAATTGTCCTTTAAGTGGGTGACAAAATTGTTGCGTTGATTATACCGGCGATTGATATTGTAAAAAGTAATATGGTTTACATCGTATAGTCTATACAGACATCTGGATATCCTCATTGTTCATGACAATACACTAGACACAAAGGCTGCTGAGATTCTCTGGCTCTCAGTTTTTGGACAACGCTGATGCTTCTTCTTTTTTTTTCTTTCTTTCTTCTTCTTCTTCCTTTCTTTTTTTAACCACCGTGCCTGTCTTAGAGACCATACTATCACTCTTTGTCAATGTTTACTCTTGTTTTCTTTGTTCAACCCCTCCTCCCCATCCTTAGTACTACTCTCTTGACTCTCTTTCTTACCCTTCACTGTCTCTCTCTTCTGATTCCAAAATGTAAGACTATATTTAGATGCTCCTCTCCTCTCCCCTTGATTTTCCCTCCCTTTATCTCACCTCCTTTTTTTTCTTTTTTTCTTTTTTTTACCATTGAAGGACAGATTTGCAAAAGCGCTCCAAGATTCAGCCGTGTTGTAAAGTACAGTAGCTGCTTTTTGATCAGTTTGATGAGTGACAACGCAGCCTGCGGGCTAGTAAATACAAATATGTCATTTATGAACACTTCACTTCTATGGAAATAGTTCCAGCCATGCTCACTTGTGGTCACATGATGGGATTTAGGGTTGCTGGCCAGCATTTGTGAGTTGTTCTTTTGGGCCAAAGACAGAGGGAATGCAAATCGACATGTCTTTTTGGGTTCGCGTGCACCTTGGACTGTTTGTGAATTAGATTAAGTTGGGAGTGAAGTCTGTTTTAATATTTGCCGGGGGGGGGGGGTAATGAGGGTGTGACTGCTGAACTTCACAGTGCACACTTAAGCCGTGGCTTTTTTTGTTTACTCCCCTTAGTGTGTGAGCTCATTGTAAGCTGCAGCCCAGTGTGGATTTGGGAAAGATGCCTTGGTTTGTTGTTTGACAGAGCGACAGTTACGCCAAGTTACCCTTATGAGCGCAGACACGTGTGCACACACACACACACACACACACACGCACACACACATGCACACACACATGCATACACACACATGCACACACACACGCACACACATGCATACACTCATGTACACACAAAAACAGAAGACATCCGCCTCGGCACCAGATAGCAACTGTCCACCAGCCGTGAGTCATCATCATTTAGTCACATACTCACATTAAAAAAAATTCACATTTTAACAAACAACAATTCGTCTCCAGTGTTGGGTGGCTCTGTAATTAAACCGAAATGACCTCAGCGCTTACTTGTCAGGGATTGATATTGTTAAACCATCTCCACATTTTCTTCCCCCCTCCGTTTTCTGCTAACCCACGGATTTATGCATATCGGTAATGTTAGTATGCATGCGGGGATGTATGCATGCGGCTGTGTGTGTGTGTGTGTGTGTGTGTGTGTGTGTGTGTGTGTGCGCGTGCGGGCGGGCGGGCGTGCACGAGAGCAGGTTGAGCAGGCTGGCCCTGGTGAGTTTTCGCAGCTCGTGAATAGGCTGTATGTGTATGCTCCAGTCACATGTGGCCGTGTACAGCCGAGTCGTGACAGGTTGCTTTTTTTCTTTTTTTGTGACAGGTCTCGCGTTGAGACCTACAAAAGGGTCCAAACACACACACACACACACACACACACACACACACACACGGTAAGAGGCTGTCTTAAAGCTTGAGGAGCATACTAAATGTGAGTTGTGAGCTAGTTGTTAGCTTTTATATTGTCATCATCTCCACAGCCAACAAACCATTTGCTGTTTTTCAAAACACTGCCAGGCCTTTAAGGGTGAGAGACGAAAACCGAGTGAGATGGAAAGGTTAAAGTAATTAAGACATGCAATAGTGTGTGTGTGTGTGGGGGGGGGCAGGCATCAAGAAAAAAAAAGGAAACGGCCGAGACCTTTTCCCATCTCTTAGTATGTAAAATATCCAGCCTAGTCTGAAAAAAAGGAAAGGAGGGGGGGGGGGAGAAAACGGCGTAAGCTGCCTCCCTGGCTATACAAACCAATTATACGGTACGCACACAAACCCATCCGTTCTCCAATGTGAGGACCGAGCCCTGTCGTTGGACTGTGCCTGACCTCGGACGCCCACCTCCCATAAATTCCATAATGACATCAGGGGCTCGTATATCAGCGGATGAGTCGACGTGCAGTTGCAGTGATGAAACCGTGGTTCGGAGCGGGAGGACCACACAAGGTGATGCATAGTCACTGTCATATGAGATCCCTCCCCTCGTCACCGCCCGGCAACCACCTCCCACCTGCGAAAACCAAAAGCAGTCGCTTCCCCGGGGGATTTCGCTTCCCCGTATACCTTCAAACACGTCATTTCAAAACTGCACAGGCGTTTGAAATTACAGCAATACTCTTTCTTTAGTCGTTGCAATATGGTGTAAAAGAAAAACAACCCCGATTTAGCGGTAGAGAAGTGAGAATACGTCAAAACAAACACCCCTAAATACACACGTGCGCACACACACACACACACACACACACACACACACACACACACACACACACACACACACACACAGAGTAGAACATGTGAAGGTCTTTTACTCTGAAACACTTCTGACAGGCTTGCAAAAGGGTTTGTCAAGGTAATGACAACAGTTGAATTTGAAGTGTCTGGCTGACCTATTTGTGACTTTGCTGTTAACATTCAGATTGTGCTGCATTAAAGTTGGACCGTAAATAAGCTTTTATTTCATATATATATACATATATATAAGTGAGCAGATTTTTCCAATGCTTGACTTTTGAGTGACACAACTCGCCGGGGCTCGGCCTCTGTTTGCTTAGTTGGCCAATCGCGGCCGCGCTCTGCGTAACGCCAACACGCCTCAAACAAAAGCCTCACTGTTAGGCTATCTGTTCCCTTCCCATCATCTCGCCTCCTCCCCTATCACTCTTTACTCCCAGCCCCGGCTCCCGTCTTTCCCGTCCTCTCACCTTCCCTCCTCCGTTTCCGTCCTCCCTCCCCTCTTACGAACTCATCCTCTTGCTGTCCTCCTCCTCCTCCTCTTCCTCCTCCTCCTTCTACTACTCTTCCTCTTCTTCCCCCCTCTCCACACTCCCCCCCCCCCCGCCGCCGCTCTGTCACCCTCCTTTCATTCTGGGTTCTCCGACAGTGGTAATGAGATGTTTCATTATTTGCATTTCACAGCTTTTAATAGAGAGAGAATTTAGGCTAAGCCCCGGGTCGTCAGTCAGGGAGTTACCATGGGAGACATAGCTGGCTTAGAGGCCTGGAGAGAGAGGGAGAGAGAGAGAGAGAGAGGGAGAGAGAGAGAGAGAGAGAGTAGGAGAGCGACAGAGAGCGAGAGGGACAGTGAATAGGAGAGAGAGAGAGTAGGAGAGCGACAGGGAGAGAGCTGGAGAGAGAGAGAGAGAGATGGAAAAAGAATAGGAGAGCGAGAGGGAGAGTGTCGGAGAGTGACGGAGAGAGACAGATAGAGAGAGAGGGACGTGGAGAGAGAGTAGGAGAGCGAGAGGGAGCGAGAGAGTGGGAGATAACTATACGCGCGGACTACACACTGAAGCACTTACTCAAATGGACATAGCCACACACGCACGCACACACGCACGCACGCACACACACACTGAAACCAACAACACAGAAAACAAGGTGAGCAGCACAGAGACGGACAGGGATACACAACAAGGCTTGGCACTGAAAGACAGGCAAATAGGGGGCTTTGCTTTTGATGCCCTTTGATGCTCTTTCTATGTCAGAGTGGCTTATGTTAAATCGGGAACAACACTAATGCCCGAACCTCATTGGAGGCCTTCAGCTCTTTGCATTAGCAAGACTCCGGGGTTGCACGGGAGACGTAAGGTTGAAACGGAGCAATTAGCATGCAGACCCAAGCCCATCACCACTGACACCTTGGAGTCACTTTTTCCGGGCAATCTGGGTTGATCCCGGCTCATCCTGACCATGTCTGGATTTACCTGCGATCACACCGGGGCTTGACGTCCACGCAGGTGGCTTGAAGGGGGAACACGAGTGGCCATAGATGGGCCGCCGGGTCGAAGCGACACGTTTGCGATAAGCAGGTGAGAGGGGGATCGAGGAGGACTCTGTGACAGGTGAGCTGACATGAACAGGTGAGCAGATTGAATAGCACTGGAGGGGTGTAGGTGTAGACGGGGAGAGTCCAGGTGTGTGTAGGCTGTGTGTGTGCTGGGTGGGGTTGGTAAGTGAGAGGGAGAGAGAAAGAAAGAAAGAAAGAAAGAGCGAGGGCGAGAGAGATAGAGAGAGAGAGAGGTGAGGGGGGGAGGTGGTTAAGTATCTCTAAGCCTCCTGGATCCTCTTTGGTCCCTTTCCAGATGACAAGGGTGTCCTTCTTTGGGTCCATCTCCTTATCCACCTTGGCTCCCTGGATGACTGCCAAGGAGAGGGGAGAGGGAGGAATAGGCCAAGGAAATAGAGCAAGGCATTACATCGGACGGGAATAGGGAAAGGTGGACAAAACGATGGAGATGGACAGAAGGCGGGTATGAATTGAAGAAATTGGAGAGAAGCGTGTGACAGCAACAAGGCTACATGCAGTGGTCCTGCAGTGTGCATGGAAACAATGAGAAGTTGCTATCAGAGAAGTGACTCCTTTTTCTTTTTTTTAACCACACAATGCAAGAGAAGAGCCCAAGACAACCCAGTCACAGTCTATAGTTTTGTTTAAGTGCTTTTTCTCTTAATTGCGCCTCGCATACCTTCCCGCGTAGTCGCCCGTGCATGTGCTTGTGTAAGTGTATGTGTATGTGCCTGAGTGTGCCATGTTATTTTTGTCCATGCCAGCCTTGTTGACGGGCTGCCACCCTGGCTCATTCCGGAAGGCTGCCAGCTCCGTCGGATTGGGGATTAACCCCAGGATAATGGCCTTGATGCCCAGTTGAGTGGAAGCAAAGCTGTTTAAAAAATATTGGCTGCCTGAGTCACTCTCCCTCCCTCTCTATCCTCTCCTCCTTCACTTCCTCTCTCTCTCTCTCTCTCTCTCTCTCCTCTCCTCTGTCTCTCCCTCCTTCTCTGTCTCTCCCTACCTCTCTATCTTCCCCTCTGTCACTCTCTCCTTCTCTCTCTCTCTCTATCCTCTCCTCTGTCACTGTCTCCCTCTCTCTCTATCTCCCCCTCTATCTTCTCCTCTGTCACTCCCTCCTTCTCTCTCTCTCTCGCTATCTTCTCCTTCACTCCTTCCTTCTCCCTCTCCCTCTCCCTCTATCCTCTCCTCCATCATTTCCTCTTCCTCTCTCTCTCCCTACCTCTCTATCTTCTCCTCTTGTCACTCTCTCTCTCTCTCTCTCTCTCCCATCTCAATCCTCTCCTCCGTCACTCCCTCCTTCTCTCTCTCTATCTCCCCCCTCTATCTTCTCCTCTGTAACTCCCTCCCTCCCCCTCTCTCACTATCTTCTCCTTCACTCCCTCCTTCTCCCTCTCCCTCTCCCTCTATCCTCTCCTCCATCATTTCCTCCTCCTCTCTCTCTCACTATCTCTGTATCTTCTCCTCTTGTCACTCTCTCTCTCTCTCTCTCTCTCTCTCTCTCTCTCTCTCTCTCTCTCTCTCTCTCTCTCTCTCTCTCTCTCTCTCTCTCTCTCTCTCCCCATCTCGATCCTCTCCTCCGTCACTCCCTCCTTCTCTCTCTCTGTCTCCCCCCCCCACACAATGCAGTCTTTAATTTTTCTGACTTTTTTGGGTTTTTTTTTCCAGAATTATCTGCCTTTTCCTGGCCATCCGCCCTGCTATTTTCACGTACCTCTTTTTTACTTTTATCTTGCGCTGTCTCTGGTGAGGAGGCTTTCTTTGTCGCTCGACCGCGCTCACGACAGATTTTCGTGCTCTTCGGCTTTCAAGAGGTGTTTGTGAAGAAACAGTTTGCATTCTGAAGACTTTCCTTTTACATTTGTCACACATTTAGGCTTACATAGGCACGTGGGGGGAGAAAAAAAAAGAAAAATCCTTAGAGCCAATATACATAACTTTCAGCTGAGTTATCGTTAGATTTACTCAATTGATTTTACTGATGGTGATCAATGCCACAACACTGATCTAATGCCATTCATTCTCCATCTCAGCGAGACATAATCCTTCAGGGCCTTGTATGCCCACTAGGTTGTCCTTCTCTCATTTTAAAGGAAAAGGTCTCTTTTGGTGAGTAAGCTTGAAACCAAAATAACAATTCTTGCTACAGTCACGCGTATCCCTATTTGATCATACGATCTGGGAATTTAGTTATTTCTAAAACAATCTGGATGCAACCTTTTTTTTGGTTTCATAGCATTTTCTTTCGGAATGGAGCACAAATTGCATTCTTTTTGACTTGCTTTGCCAACAGTGGTCATTTATAACAGATAATGACCTTAATTGTTGAGCGTAATTGCAATTGTGACAAGAGAGTTACAGTTTGTAAGTAGAGTGATGAGATGGACGATGCTATGGCGCTGGCAACATTACGACAACCAAATGTTAATTTGGCATCAACAACTAGACTCCCTCTATGTAAAGTCAACTGGCAATAAATATAATTATTCAGATGCTGCTAGCATGCAGCCACAGGTAGAAGGCAGCTGAAGTTGTAACTCCATGGCAAAATGCTGAATGCATTTTTGCAGAGGGATAAGCATAGTCCCATTGTCCATAATATATCTCACAGTGTCCTAATTTTTTCCTGAGGTCCTGTTGTCTGTTTTGATTTGTGCTTGATTGAATGTTGTTCGGTCTACGTGTTCGTAGGGCGGCACGGTGGCCCAGTGGTTGGCACTGTTGCCTCACAGCAAGAAGGTCCTGGGTTCGAGCCCCAGGTCCTTTCTGAGTGGAGTTTGTATGTTCTGCGTGGGTTTCCTCCGAGTGCTCCGGTTCCCTCCCACCATCAAGAAGACATGCATGTTAGGGTTAATACTCCTGTCTGTGCCCCTGAGCAAGGCAATGGAAAGAAGAACTGGAGTTGGTCCCCGGGCGCCGCAGCTGCCCACTGCTCCTATGCAATAGGATGGGTTAAATGCGGAGTATACATGTCATTGTCACCTGTACAATGACAAAATAAAGCGGTTTTCTTTCTTTCTTCTTTTAACAACCAATTCCTCTCCACAACAGTCACCAGGACCCCCTCCTTTGCCAGCCAAACAAAATCATCATCCTTTTGCAAAAGGACAAAGCGAGTTGCAGGGACAGTCGTGTGGAGGATATGTAACGGCACAAATTTTTATTAAATAGAAATAATGTTGCGAGGGATTTATTTTGCCTTAAACCTTTCCTCGGTCATGTGATCGTGTTACAATGCCGCGCCGCAAAGCCGCCGCAAACGTCGATTGTTCACAGAATGTCGCACGAGTCGAGGCTACGCGTTAATCCCAAATAAAGTATTAGGCTGCCTTTGATGCAGCCAGTGTTCCTGCTCTCTGTCTCCCCAGTGGTCCTCTCAGGTCAAGGAGGGGGGGGGGAGAGGAGGAGAGAGATCTGGCTTGAAGGGACAGGCTGCACAAAGAGAAAAAGAAAGAATGATGAAGCCCCATTCTCTCACTCCATCACACGTCTCATCTCTTTAGCTGTCTGGCTGGGGCATAAAAGTGACTTTGCTGTGATGTGACCGGGACAAACTGGGTGTGATGCTCTGACGGCCGTGATAAGTGTGTGAATGTGTGCATGGCTCAACTGAAACAGGGGCTGCGGGCACCCGTGAGCATGTTGGAGTAAGGCAGGACAAAACGGGGTACACACTCAAGGAACAGTTTTTTGGGGGGGGTTTGTACTCGCGTGTGTGTGTGTGTTTTGAGGGGCAGGCGTGTTGGCATGGTGGGGTGGGTAGCGTGAGAGGTCATAAATATGCGTGTGTGCTCGTATGTTGTAAAGGAAAAGTGGGATTGATGTATGTGTGTGTGTGTGTGGGGGGGGACGCTGATTTAAGGAGGACAGTCACTTCCGATTTGGATTCAGAAGGGTGACAGGGGCTTGAAACTCTGGTGGCATGCTTTACTGAAACACTTGGCTCCGACCGCACCGGAGCACGCACGGACAACGTCAAGCCGCCTCCTGATGACTTCTTCTCGCTCGCTCCTTTGGTGAAGTCTCATAAAGGGATGAAAAGCCTTCATTTTGCTGTGACGCTGTGAACGGGAGGCTTTAGTTTCTGTAGCCTTGGCGAGACTGCTTCGGCGCTGGATGAAACACAAATTCCCTCTCTCTCCGGTTGATTGTCTGACAAGTCCGTTTCACCTTACGTTACCCTCTTGTATCGATGCGAGGTGAGAGTAACATTCAGAAAAGTCAAGTCGATTTTCTTTTTAAGAGGATTGTCACTAACAGGGTCTCAACCAAAGAAACTGAACGGGAATAAAACGGAGATCGAACTGTGTGCCGCGGTGATGTGAATAGTTCAGAAGAAAATGGCGATTGTTGTTATGGCAACAACAACACATCAGTGATAAATGTTCGCACTACTTGTAGGAGCAGAGATTAGGACGGCTCGGAAGAGTGGGGTAATTGGCCGGATACAACTGGGGAGAAAAGAGGGAAAATCCGGGAACCCCCCCAAACAAACAAAAAAATTTGTCAACCGCTTGTTTGGTCGTAAATGACGTTGCCCGATCCGTACTGGGAACCTGATTTGTTTAACGCATGCGCGAAAGTGCGTCTATTTCCTGTCGGCAGTAACGTAGTTGAGTCCGCGACGTCCCGTAAACTGGTCCAAGTAAAAATGGCCGCCGCTCCGACCATTTTGGAATGTTGATTTGAATGGGAATGTCAGTTCTACTCTCATTAATGTCCGTGGACTCAACACGCTTCACGTGAAAAGGTAACAGGAGAGCTAAGAAAGTTAAGGTAGGCATCAAGAAATACCTTAAAAAACTGCCATGGAATGGAACCAGCTTGGGTGTGTTCATGGTGTGAGGTGGGGGAGAAATGGCATTCCCCTCTGATTTCCTAAATGAATGTCGGTGAAGATGGGAGGTAGGATCGGAGATGCTTTATGTTGAGTCCCCGACTGAAGGGGATTGAATGTGCTGAAATTAAACAAAACCAGCTAGACAAGTAATCCAAATAGGCCACGTGAAATAAGCGTTTAAGTTTTTTTTGTCTTTATGCATATTCAGTAATCCAGGTAAGGAAATCACACAAAGTTGAATCAGTTCATCTGGACACACCGTTTATTGGGAGAAACTTTAAATCACTCATCTACGAGACTTCTTCAGTCTCAACTGACTGCAGGTATCCCCGCCTTTATAAACAGCAAAGTGCCATAATGACCAAAAACAATGATCGGTTTCATATGCAAATTACCGTGACCATTAACTAGAGTTAAAATGGCCATATCATTCACAGGTGATTGGGGAATAGTTGCAATCACAGCATTGTAAGATGGAGACCGATGTAGTCTTGCCCCCCCCTCAAAAAAAATTGGTTCAGGGATGGTCGTTCCCTCTTCACATAGGTGGTCTCTTTGACTCCCCATTCAAACCAGTATTCCACCTATCAAGGATGTGCACATCCTCGTCCTTGAAAGAGTGGCCACTGGCCTGTAGATGGGTGTAGCCCACAGAATCCTGGCCTGATGCGTCAGCTCTTTTGTGTTGTGCCATCCTCGTCGCCAGTGTACCAGCTAGACAAGCAGTCCAAACAGGTCGCGTGAAGTAAACTACATTTAAGTTGTTTGGTTTTATTTTAATGGAACATACTTCACTGAATCCCCCACACCGAGTACTAACTCCTAACCCTCCTCCTCCCTGGGTCTACCGAAGCAGTAAATCTGATTAGTCCACCCTTTCTTCCCTCCTTCTCTCTGTGTTGTTGTTGTTTTATACTCCAGTGCTCATTGTTTTTGTTAAATTTGAGGCATCATTTAACATGTCTGTCAGTTAAACTGCCACACACAGATACAGGCACACATGCACGCACCAAACTTCACTTGTTGAAATGTGCTCACTGAAAACCTTGAATAGTCCCCCAACACTACGGTTTATGGAGTACAAGATAACTCTTTGGATAAGCCCTTCCCATGCAATATTGACAAACGAAAGCCTACATTGATTAACGGCACCTTTTCTTTAGTGTAGGTGTCTTTCATATGTTGCTGTGACCTCGCAATAAACGCGTACAGCTCACTAAAATCGGGAATGCTGGGCAGTTTGCATTGCAAAGCACAATATGTATGGTTTCAGTCTAACCCGTTTCGCTATACATTTTTTACCATAGGAGAGAGATAAAAAGCTGTGAGGTATTTCTCTGTGAATGCTCTGCGTCTGACTTCTGTGTTTTAGCTGAGTTTTGAGTGGCAGCTTATCCTATAGACAAGGCTATACAACTCAATGTGCCGGCGACCCTGAGTGAAAGAAAAGGAGAAAGAGAGGAAAGAGGATGGCAGTGATTGTGTCCTTAAAGCAGCATGGTTTGTCTCCAAAGGTGAGAGGTGACAGCTCTCCATCAGCACACAACAGAAAGGGAAGAATATCTCAAGGTTAGATTGCCAATAGATTTTTCTACCAATGTGTGAGCTGCAGGATAAAAACGCTTGCGTCAAATCTGGCCTTTTGAGACATCGAGGGACACTGTTATTCTACATTCACGTCCAAGTTTCTTCTCTTTCCTCTTTTTTATCTTTTTTTTTTCTTCCTGTGGCTTAAAGAAAAGCCAAGCTAAGTGAAAGGCTTTGAGCCAGCGGTCTATTGGATGAGACCCAGGATACTTTTTTCCATTTTTTTCTTGTGGAAAAGGGAAGATTTCAGCAGTTGTCACCATCAGTCCGTCCGCTTGTCCACTGCCATCCACAGAAGGTGTGTTTGCCCAAGTGGACGTGGGAGACACTGTGGATTTATCTGATCTTACAAGCCATCAGGTTGAGCAAAGCTTTGCTAAACATGACCTGAAGTGTGCCAGCCCCCGAGCAAATGCTGCTGTCACCTCAGCCAGCTGAAGCTGTCGTCTCCTGGGATGGCCAATGAGAGTTGACAGCTGTAGCGTTTCCAAAACAAATCAGTGCTGCGTTCGGTAACACTCTGCGTCCCCATGATTTAGCCCTTACTGAGACGAGAGCAGGAACGGCGGCTGCTAATGTTCTTTCAAATGCACTGCCTTACTTAATGTGTGTGTGTGTGTGTGTGTGCGTGCGCGTGTGTGTGTGCGCACCCGTGTCTGGATTTGTGCGTGTTTTTGCATTTATCTGTGTGTGTGTGTATGTGTGTACACCCTCTCGACACCAATTCAGGGTATCTCTTTGTTTTTCCATCACCTCATTGACTGGTACAACATAGCCATACACACGTTTCCCTTTGTCTGCTTCTCCTCTGTCCTCTTTTTGGCCAACTCCCCCATCGCTCACTCCTGCCCTTACTGTGTGTTCAATATGTCCCTCAGCGCTAACCTGTACACAACAGGAAAAAAAAAAAAAAAAAAACAGCCCGTAATGTACGGTTTGTTTATATCGATGCTAAAATCTAGTCAGATATTGCAATACATATTTGCGATGCATATTTGCAAGCAAAACTCTGAAGACAGGCTTTGTGCGCTAATAGTGTATGAGTCCAAATGCTGCACTCTTTCATCAGTGAGCCAAGACAAACAAACCAGAATATATGTCAGTATTCCCAAAACATCCCCACAGATGTTATTAGTGTGGCTGTAATGTTGGCCTTCCGTTTACTGACAGGAGATACGTATACACATTTGTTAAGATCCTTACCTGTTTTGTTTTGTTTTTTGGGTGGGGGGGGTAGTTTCAATGAATCTTATTTTTCACTAAGGTGTTGATGGAGTATTCACAGTCAAATGAGGGGTCTAAAAACAAGCGGCGGCTCTGTTTATTGATAATAATGTTAACGCTAAAGTGCTCTGCACTAAATGGCGTGCTTTGCTCCTCTTCAATGGCTTTGTGAAACCGTTATGTTTTATCACTGCCAGGTTTAATGAGCACTTTCTCTGGCTCTCAGTTTCTCTTTCTCTCAGCAGACATTTACACGCAAACACATTTTTGGGAACGCTCCTGTCTGCTGTTTTGTTTCTCGCTCATTATTGCGGCGTGGTCCTATAGCAGGAGGAGTTGTTGAGTTAAATCTCAGTTTTATTTCCCCATACATAGAAATGGAAAAATGTTGATTCAAAGCATCGTTTCTAGCCATCAGCTAATCATATTGACCGGGAACAGATTAACCGGAGTCGCTTTCCAAAATTATCTCCCAGGTTCTTTTGCCCAACAGCTGGTTCCAAATTGGTTTTGATAATTGGTGTTTGAATGTCAAATTGGATGAAGAAATGTACCCCTTTGTCATGATTGGAGTTCTGTGTCAAGTTGAAGTTGCCCCCGAGTTTCCTCATATTCTATGGGATATGATGTATTTATAATGTATGAATATGTTGTTATGGGCGAAATGGAAAAAAATATCATGATAATCAAAGGGAATTTTGTAGGTTATCAGTATTATCAATATCTGCTTGCATGTGCACAAAAACCATATTTAAGAATCCACCTGAAGTTTATGGCATTGAAATGCTTGGTAATGTAAAGTATAATATCAGGCCAAAAACTAGTTTTCAATGGACACCCCCTCAGTAATTTCAGACCTCATTCAGTGAGATATTTTAGGGAATAGATTCTCGTCATCGTTAATGTAGGTGACAAATGTGTGCATCACAATATGACAATATCTGATGTCATCCTGATACCACACCATTGAAAGACGATAACGATAATGTTGGATTATTTCCCAGCTGTAGCGCAGAGTTCACCTTTGATTTTTGTCTTTCTCAGACAGTTGGGAGGAGAGGCTACCGCTCAGCTACACAGATGAACAACAGGAAGGAGGACATGGAGATCTCCTCTCACTACCGTCAGCTCCTCCGAGAGCTCAACGAGCAGAGACAGCATGGCATCCTCTGTGACGCCTGCGTCATCGTCGACGGCAAAATATTCAAGGCCCACAAGAATGTCCTCCTTGGCTCCTCGCGCTATTTCAAGACCCTCTACTGCCAGGTAAGAGGCTGCTCGGTCCGCACCGTTAGACAGGAAATTGAAATCTGTTGAGAAAATGTCTTTTCGAGAGCACAGCATCATTCTTTGTGTTTTCCAACTGATATATTAGAGTTTTGCTCTTTTGACGGCAGGAACTAGTTTGAGAGGGGGGAAAAAACATTGTTATGAGCAAACTATATTCTGGTCCTCCAGGTTAAGAAAGGGGCTGAACCTCATCACCAGACCACTGTCACTCACCTGGACATTGTCACCGCAACGGGCTTCAAAGCCATCTTGGATTTCATGTACTCTGCACACCTGGCGCTGACCAGCAAGAACGTGATTGAGGTGATGTCGGCGGCCAGCTACCTGCAGATGACAGACATTGTCCAAGCCTGCCATGGCTTCATCAAGGCCGCGCTCGATATCAGCATCCGCTCTGAAATGGCTGACGAACTGGCCGACTTTGAGATGGGAGCTGTGGCAGCTGCCGGCATAGCGGGAGGAGGAGGAGCTGGTGGAGGCGGCGTGGGTATTGTTGGAGGTGGAGGTATTGGAGGTGGGGCGCTGGGAGGTGGAGGTGGAGGTGGAATAGTAGGCATGGCTTCTGAAGCCCTGGCCTCCATAATGTCTGGTCGCAGCACCTCTCCGTGGTTGGGCCGTCGCACCAGCCCTGCCAACTCATCTGGAGACTCCGCCATCGCCAGCTGCCACGAGGGAGGCAGCAACTATGGCAAGGAAGACCAGGAGCCCCCGAAGAGTCACGAGAGCCAGGAGGAGAGCTGCCACGACTCTCAGCCTGCCTGGCCACATGACTACCGGCCCGTCACTGTCAAAGAGGAGCAGGTGTCCCCCGGCTCCTCCTCTCATCCTCGGGATGCCCCAAGGGGAGCAGTTCAAAGCCAGGGGGAGCAGGGGACAGGAGGGGCAGGAGGTGGAGGAGGAGGAGGAGAAGGGCAGTGGCAGCCCTCTGGGTCAGGCCGGAGGAAGAATAGGAAGAACAAGGACACGGTCAGACACATCACCCAACAGGCAGAGCAAAATGGGGACAGAGAGAGAGACAGAGAGAGAGACAGGGACAGTAGGCCCGGATCCCCACTGCCCTCCATGTTAGCTGTGGCTGGATGGAACTACAACGGACAAGACATTCCAGGTAAGGCTGATTCACAATGTCTTTGTTCCTCTCTTTACTGTCACAGTTTTAATCAGAAAAAAAATGTGCATATACCATGTAACTCTACTATGCAAGACTATATGTAAGCATATGTACAAATTAAGGTCAGTTCTGGTTGCCCAGAACCCACCGGATGCATTTTTTTTTCTTTTTAAGTTTAAATGGATAGATTTGGGTTAACTAATCACAATTGTGTGAACAAGCTGGGCATGTTGAAAATCAAATGTGATTGATTTAAGGTCCTTAAATGACTGCAAATGGGTGATTTTGAGGTTCAGATCATTATCTTATCTTTCCACAGTAGCAGATGTAGTCACTGTGTTAGGCTCCCAAAATGCTTCAGATGGAGTTCAGAAAAGACAGACATGCACGCAGGCACACACACACACACACACACACACACACACACACACACACACACACACACACACACACACACACACACACACACCCATTTTACTGGAAAATGTTCATTTGGATTGGTTCCGTGATTATTCAGTGACTGTACTCTGAATTTAATAATGTGTGCCTACAGAAGTAATTAGGAAGCTAGTTACTTCATTAGGTAATGTGTGATGAGATTAATGGATTACCTTAGATAATGGAGTGAGTGTGATGAGTCAACACTTAACAACAGCAGAATCTTATTTATCTGTGGCTCTCTTAAACAAGGAAACACGTGTCAAAGACGCAAAGCACAACTCTTGTGCGACTTTGTTGTGAACACAGCGACGCAGGATCGTTGTCTTGACTTGGTAATCAGAGGTGGGCCTCACGTTGACTGTACATTTTCAATTGAGTAACTAGCCTTACATATTAGTGACATCATGTCCTGGCATGACGCTTAACATTAACACCATAAAAAGATGTTTCGGCCCCGATTGAGAGCTGAGGTCTGAATCAGCCAACTGATAACCCAGAGACGCAAGCTGACGCGTCAGAAACACTTAAAAACTTTATGTCAAAAGATTGATTTGTTCGATTACACTAAAGGTGACAAGAGCACGTCTTACTTCTATTTGTCGATGGCGTTTCTGTGAAATCCTGTTTCAAATGAAAACGCACGGCCAATAATATCAAGTAATAGATTGCGAGGGAGAGGCTAAGAGAAGAGTGGTGGGGTTGCAGAAAAAAATGTGTTTTTGCCAATTCTCTTACCAATGTGGGATATAATGTTAAAAAAAACAAAGCAAAAAAACATCCCCAGAAAACACAAAAGCTTTAATATTTTACAACGGCACGCATTCTTAGATGCACTCATTCACAAATATTGTTGGAGGGGTCGCAGCCTTGACTCTACACACTTGGTACAGTTTAACATGATACTAAACATCAGTTTGTGACTACTACTACTACTACTACTACTACTACTACTAATAATAATGATGAGTTCGTGTAGCACTTCTCATCCTGGGAGACACATCTCAAAGTGCTTCACAGATAAATGACTATTGTAAAAGAAAAAAAGATTATTAAGAGTATTAAGATGACACGCCCCTTAGCCAACCAGTCATGGGCAAGGCGTTCTACTACAACGCTGAAAACCCCAGGCTAACTCACACCACCATCACTATTCTATTCTACATTATTTCCCAAGATGAAAGTAGGCAAAGACAGGCAAAAAATAGTGCTTACTTAGTCTTTAATACTATGTATTAAAGGTTGACAGAGAAAATCTTGTGAAAAATATAGAAGAAAGTTATACAATTATTACAAACAGAGAATTTACTACTATTACTAGAACTACTACTGCTACTACCACTACTACTACCACTACTCCTACTACTATTACTACAACCCCTTACTGGCAGGCCTCCCCGCATGTACATTCAAACATCTGCAGTTGATCCAGAATGCAGCGGCATGTCTGGTCTTCAACCAGCCCAAAAGAACACATGTCACCCCCGCTGTTCATACCCCTCCACTGGCTCCCAGTCGCTACCCGCATCAAATTCAAAACCCTGACGCTCACTTACAAAACAGCAAGTAAAACAGCTCCCGCCTTCCTGAACTCCCTCATTAGGGTCTATGCTCCCTCCCGCTCACTACGCTCTGCCAATGAAAGGCGCCTGGTACTCCCACCACAACAGGGCTTTAAGTCGCTAGCTAGACTCCTCTCTTCTGTGGTTCCGCAGTGGTGGAACGAGTTACCAAACTTTGTTCGATTGGCAGAGTCCTTCTCAATCTTCAAGAAAAGACTGGAGACCCAGCTCTTTCGTGAACACCTCTACACTTGATGGACTGATGGGGGGGGGGGGGAATCTGCTTCTATGCATTCTGTGCACCCTATGCATTGCTTTTGTGCACTGTTTGTTGTCATTTACATCCTATCGGACTCAAACATGGCTCTTCCTCGTGTTGTTCTCTCCTGCCTAGATCCTTGCTTGTGTTGTATCAGCTCTCAGATGTACGCCGCTTCTGATAAAAGTGTCTGCTAAATGAAACTGTAAATTGTAATTGTAAATTGTGAAAGAGTGAGGAAGCAGGCAGGTTCACGAGATCCTTCACCTTCACACATAAATACCCACCACCACATCAACAGGAAATCTCAGTCGTACATCTGTTCTAAGCACTGTCTTAATATGCAATGAAGGAGCGTGCAAGACAGTTACATTTGTACCCCCCCCTTTTTCTCCCCAATTGTACCCGGCCAATCACTCACTCTTCCGAGCTGTCCCAGTCTCTGCTCCACCCCCTGTGCCAATCCAGGGAGGGCTGCAGACTACCACATGCCTCCTCCAATACATGTGGAGTCACCAGCTGCTTCTTTTCACCTGACAGTGAGGAGTTTCACCAGGGGGATGTAGCGCGTGGGAGGATCACGCTATTCCCCCCAGTTCCCCCCCCCCCCAAACAGGCGCCCTGACCGACCAGAGGAAGCTCTAGTGCAGTGACCAGGACACATACCCACATTCGGCTTCCCACCCACAGCCGCGGCCAATTGTGTCTATAGGGACGCCCGATCAAGCCGGAGGTAACACGAGGATTCGAACCGGCGATCCCTGTTGTTGATAGGCATTGGGATAGACCGCTATGCTACCCGGAGGCAGGCCCCCCGTTACATTTGTATTTTGTATTGGCATGGTTTTTCAATGCATTTTAGCCATCCTAACTATGAGTATCCTAACTGTAGACCAGATCAGAAACTCCTTAAGGCGTTTCATTAGAAACAGTCACGTGAACCTTCATCTGATTATCATTAGTGGAGTAAGGTAAAATCGAGGTAAGAATAATCTGATTATGGCTCTTGGATTTTTGCTCAGTCTTTCAATTTATTGCACATGTATCACAGCATAGACAGTCTGTCTGTAATCTTCTTTTTGAAAAGTGCACATGCGAATCCTCAGCAGATGCAGCAAAAGGGATGCTGTCTGAACAATAGAAACACAGCGAAATGCCAAGGGAGACTGGAAACATGAAACGGCCATTAATCAGTTAGGTCCTGATACCGTCAGAAACCGAGCAAGCAGCATTGTTAGCAATTGCCCTCAACGTACGCCATGGCAGTGTCAACAAAAAAGTGAATTACTACATTTTCAACATTTAGTATCATGAAAAAAGAATAGAAGAGACATGACTAGGTCATAGGTCATAAGCTTGAAAAAAAAAAGCAAACTACAATGCTAATGTTCAGTTTGCTATGGTAGGCCGTCTGCCACTACATGACCCAGTTAGCTGGTTCATGGCTAAATTTACGACAGGAAGACAAGTAGGAACACCTATTTTATGGTATTCTATCATAAGGTCTATAAAACAATAAATGAAAATACAAAGACGGGCTCTATGACTGTCACTGCCGCAATCAAAAGTTTTGGAAAAGCCGACATCCCGTCCATCCATTATCCCAGCCGCCTATCCCAATCGGGGTCGCGGGAAGCTGGAGCCTATCCCAGCAGTCATTGGGCAGTAGGCGGGGGAGACACCCTGGACAGGCCACCAGTCTATCACAGGACCGCCACACACATTCACACCTAGGGACAATTTAGTATGGCCGATTCACCTGACCTACATGTCTTTGGACTGCGGGAGGAAACCGGAGCACCCAGAGGAAACTCACGCAGATACGGGGAGAACATGCAAACTCCACACAGAGGACAACCCAGGATGACCCTCGAGGTTGGACTACCCTGGGGTTCGAACCCCAGACCTTCTTCGTGTGAGGCAACTGCGCTAACTACTGCGCCGTCCCAGTTGGTCCACGGTATGCCGCCCAGCCGACATACCTTGGACCAGTTTTTCAAAGAATCTCTAACCAGCCGGGTGTCAGAGAAAATGGGCTGCTTCAAACCACGTAACACCTGTAATCAGAACACTGCCTTTAACTGATTTCTCCCAGTAACCGGGGTACTGGTTTCTATTCAAACACACTCACTGAATTTAACCTCAAGTCAGTCATATAAATAACTTCCCCCTCCTCACGATTTCAGTTTAGGGAGGTTTTGCTGTTAACATGTTGGGCCTAAAATGATCATCATCAAATCTTGGGAGGTGTGAGGTGAAGCCAGGATGGGTGGGATAATAAAATCCTCCTCTTACTGCGGTTTATGTAAGAGCACACATGCATACACACTCACACACACACACATGCTCACACATGCATGTTTATATTCAGAAAGCTTCTCTTGATTGTCGGCCTTTAGAGAGGTGTTTAGTGAATTCTTGAACACTAAACAGAATACATTAAAAAGACCTACCTGTGTGTGTGTGTGTGTGTGTGTGTGTGTGTGTGTGTGTGTGTGTGTGTGTGTGTGTGTTCACGCCGTGGGGCCCAAGGCGTCGATAGGTAGATCATTAAAAGTAAGGGAAGCTAATCCTAGGCGCATTAAGGGAGTTGGCTGTGAAATGGGCACACGCGTCGCGCAGCTAAAGAAAACAGGATAATTGAATTGACCTGGGTCACTGCACGGATTACCAGCGCGTCCTCGCCATCCCAAGCTCCTCCCCCTCTCTGGGGTTTAGGGAAGGACCTCTGGAAAGGGCAAAAGAAAGGGAAGGGAAGAGAATAAGTTGAGCGGCGAGAGACTGGAAAGGTACTGTACTGTAAATGAAAGGGGTAGAGGGAGAGAGCAAGTGGGAGAGAGAGAGAGAGAGAGAGAGAGAGAGAGAGAGAGAGGGAGAGGGAGGGAGAGAGAGAGGTTGGATCCGGACAGGCTTATAGGAGTTTGCCTACTTAACTCTAAAGTGTCCTAAGTCCCAGATTTTGTGACCTGTTCTGACACCTCAGTACAACATGTCTCCTTAAGTTACCGTAACACTGAGCCCAAGAACACTTCCTTATTCACACTAACCATCACACACACACACACACACACACACACACACACACCCAGTGAATGGTACCATTCTGCCCATGGTCGGGCTCTATCTACAGTATGATAATGTGGTCGAGGGAGGCGTTTCGGCCATTCAGTGCTGGAGTAGCCATTGCCTGGGGAGGCTTTTTTCATCGTTGCCTAAAGGTCAGAGGAAGTCTAGTGTTGCCGCTGGTGTAGGCTCTCCTGGTGTTAGCCAAAAACTAGCATGTATACCCGCTCTTAACTGGGTTAAGGGATGGATTTAGAACGGTTCAGAGAGAACCGAATAAAGACAGGGATGGCGTTGGGAAGAAGAGGGAAGGAAGCTCCTTGTGTTGTGTAATTATCAACTGCTTGGCCCTCCGTCAGAGGGCTGACCTTGCAGCAGGATCTCATCTTTCTAGTGGGCCGACATGATATATAAGTATAGTAGTGTTTGAGTCAGGTTGTGTTTTATCCCCTGGCCGGTATTTATTTCACTATTGTGTGTTCACTCATCTTGCAGGGGCAGGTCTTTTGTGTGTGTGTGTGTGTGTGTGTGTGTGTGTGTGTGTATTTGTGTGCGTGTGTGTGTGTGTTCGTGGATTGTTGAACAGGTTGGGTGAGGTCATTACTTGAAGGGGAGTATTCTACGCCTGTACGGGGGTTTTGGCTTGGCTGCTGCCTTCGTGTGTGTGTGGTTCAGGGCGGTATGTGGTTGGGGGGGGGTATAGTTGCGCCAAAACCAGTCGGGATAAAGCAGAGAGGGCAGCCCCAGTCCAAGATTAGTTTAATTGCTTCATTCGTTATTGATGGAAAGTACCAAGACAATCTCTCTCTCTCTCTCCCTCTCCCTCCCTCTCTCTCTCTGTGCTTCAGTAAACGAGTAATAAGGAAGGAGAGTGTAAGCGGTAAAGTAACATACTGCACAGGAACTGCCTGAGTGAGGATTTCATAGGATTACTCTGTAATATAAGGATAATATAAGGCCGTGTAAAGGCTCACGGTATTAACGCCGTGCCGTTTCGGTATGAAAATGCCATGTGTCCGTGTTGACACAAACAGCTGCAGGAATTAGGATTTGTTTTCTTCAGATCCCCCCCCTTCCCTTGCAAACATCTGCTGCGTTCACTTGATGTCATTATTGAAGCCACCGAGAAGTCGACATCCTTTTCTTTTTTTCCCCCCCTCACTTGAACGCTCCTTCTTCATACTTCCTCTAATTGTTGCCCCCTGTTTTAATGGATGCGGCCATTTTGAAATTCAAATGACTAATTGGCAGAGTCATTCAGTGTCGTCATGTTCGCATGCCTCTTGCGATATTAACGCCTGACGCCGGGGCCGGCTGGAGTTGTAAGGCACTTCCTGGTGGAGAGCTTTAAATAAATCTTACGAATCTTCTATCTCGTCTACTTACAAAGCCTACCCGTAAAAAAAATAGTTTCGTATTATTTTTAGTCTGACTCTCCCCCGATGCTGTATCTCGGCCGTCCGTGCAAGACAAAGCAATTCATGTCTGGGCGCCGTGACCATGATGGAAACGTGTTTGTTTTGAATTATCGTTCACACTGACAGCTCAGCTGACATGATCAGGATACTCCTAACGAAGTAAACGCCGCAGAGCGCCACATCCCACATGAATAAAAAGAGAGGTTGTGAATTACTCTCTGATCATTTCACCATCCAGGGCTTGCTGCATCCCTGCCAGATTGTGCTCCACTGTGTCTCCACTACCCGTGAAATGTGCTGCTCGAATCCTCACCTACGATGTTTATGTTTCCATATGTCTCAAATGTGCAGGCTATACCCACTAAACAATGCATTTAGTGTTACTTACAATCATTTAAAATGGCGCCTTTTATTGAAAAATGGTTTAACTTTGGGCTATCACTCCGATGCTTTTTCCAAAGCAATTTGGGTAACACTTTCCATGAAGCTTGCATCTGTAACGCCCTATAAGCATCTATAACGCCCTATAAGTGTAGCTATAAGCCATTGTAAGATTCATTATAACCATGTATACGCCCTCACAACACATCATAGCCACCTTTATGACACATTGTCAATTTAAAACGGATTTATGCATTATAGATATGTCATCATTAGCCTTTTTATCTGGCAAATGTCATAATGCATCATAGCCAACTTATTTGCTGAAGTTTTTTAGAGATGCATAATGAGACTTCAGTGCTATTTCACAGTCTTCAGCCATAGCCATTAGTCATTGTAAAACACATTATGGAAAAGTATGGGCATAATAGATGCTTATAGGGTGTTATAGATGCTTATAGGGCGTTATGGATGCAAGCTTCATAGAAAGTGTTACCGAAATTTGATATTTGAATTTCTCTGCTTATGTTCTCCTCCCCTGTGGACAATGAGATTTGAGAAAGAGCTGCAGCCTGTGGGGAGATACAGGTCTTGTTCACTGGGTCGGTCGTCTTTTATTTGCTGCCTTCATTCTTGGGGCAAATGCAGAATTTTTGTCCCACAAAACAGAAGCGGAGATTTTTTTCATAGGGTATTTTTTTTTTCCTTTTGCTGATATTACGAAAAGACAAAACCCACATGGTGACCTTTTGAGTTGGCTTGGGGGATTTTGGCAATCTGGTAGATGGCCAGTATGATGCTACACACAAACACGCGCGCACACACACACACACACACACACACACACACACACACACACACACACACACACACACACACACACACACAGAGTTTAGAGCATCTGATTACGGAGACATGAAGAGCTCAGTCACACGTGGGCTGTTCTTTCCATTTCCCTCTAGCTGTTGCTTATTGATTATATCGAGAGTCTTCTAGATGGGTGTGAAATCCAACATCTTTATCTAACTCTCTTCCTCTCCCTTCTATGACCTCAGGCTCCCCCACCCCCTTCGCTACACACTACACACTACACACACACACACACACACACACACACACTAAGGTGCATGCCTGCAGAAAGAGTGCAATCGCGTACTTTGGAGCCGAGCGTGAGCTCGGTGTGTTTAGCGGTGCATGTTTTAGCTTGTTTGAAGTTCAAACCCTCATCCTTGCCGTTCCTGCGGGGGCCTCCTGGACCCACCTGGGCCAGGCAGATAGGTGTCCTCAAAACTACAGTCTCCTTTTCACTTCCTCATCAACTTTCTCTTTATTTTATTTCTTTTTTTTCCCCCGTGCTCCTCTCCCCAAGTCTCGGCGGTCTAAAGGTGAACACTTGAAATAATGAATCGGATCCCCCTTTCGCCCCCTTCCTCTCTGTATTCCAGTTAAGGCTCTCCCCATAGTATTTGCACTTCATTAAACTTGAAATAGGTTTAATATTTAAAACACCGTGAACAGATTTCAGCCCCCTCACCCCTTGCGCACCTCGCCACTTTCTCGCTCCCTCTCCGTGCTCCCGGTTTAATAATCTACTCTCATATTTCCTCCCTAATTCACTCCTTCTTCATTAAAAACCAAAATAGATTTAATATTTCAGGCTGTGGACTTAATTTTTAACCCCTCTCTTCGTCGCGTGGTGCTCGACACATTGTGGGTTAGACGCCTACATCATGTTGAGGCTTCCTCCTCTCTCTCTCTCTCTCTCTCTCTCTCTCTCTCGCTCTCTCTCTCATGTTGAGGCTTCCTCTTCTCGCTTGCTTGCTCTCTCTCTCTCGCGCCCCCCCCCCCCGGCTACTGGTTTCCTTCTCTCACTTTTTCCATGGCTTGTCCATCCTATTATCTCGTCTGTCCTGCACCGTCTTTATAAGCCATTCCTCACTTTCGTTCCCTCGTAGGTCGTCCCCAAAACGACATCGGCATTACCAGGTAACGTCTGGTGATTGGTAATTATTACCTCAGGACCTTAGGAATTCATCCTGTCCAGAACAAACATGTCGGTGATTTTATCTGTCTATTCTACGGTAAGGAAAAAAGAAAAAAGAACAAGTCCAGGTTGAATAGCCCATTGTATTTTTAGTTAACTCCGATATTCTAGGGCAGTTTTAATCCCATCCAGAATAACATCTGGTGTATAATGCAATTACTGACCAGCGCACACCTGGCGTCCTGACTACTAGACTTTTACAACCAGCGGCGGGAGAGAGTAGTGTAGTTTCAGTAGTTGTGTTGCATTTGTGCAATGTTTTCCTTGTGTTTTTCATAAGCTGCTGGTGCACGAGCTGCTCGCTGCAAAGAGGGAGGGGACAGCGAGCGCCTGGATAACCACTGTACCCCCGATGAATGAATTACTTCTCCATCCGGATGACTGACTGACATTACTGACGAGTGTGGGCAAAATCAAATCACTGACCCACCCCAGTGCTACTAATGCTGCTCAGTGTTCTTCTATTTCTCTCCCTGTCTTCCCCCACCCCCTCTTAGCTCTGCTTCTTTGTCCTTTGGCAGCACAGATGATTTCAGCCTTTCCCTCCCACTCTATTGACTTTTGTGGCCTTCTAACTCCACCTCCGCCAGTTTCCCCCTGCTCCCTCCATCCTCTCCTCCCCTGGCTACTACTCCCTCCATTTTCCCATGTTACCTCAGTTGTGTGTTGGCTGGAAGGGGCTGAATGCCTGTTTGTTCTTTTGGGAGTTGTGACGGAAGACTATACAGTGCTGTGCTTTCCTCTCTCTCCCTCTCCCCCTCTGTTTCTCCCTCTGTTTCTCCCGCACTCTCTCTCGCTCTCTTTCTCCCTCTTTCCCCCCTCTCTCTGTCTCTCTCTCTCACTCCCTCCCTCTCTCTTTCCCTCTCTCTCCTCTCTCTTTCTCCTCTCTCCCCCTCTCTCTCCCTCCCTCCCTCCCTCTCTCTTTCCCTTTCTCTCCTCTCTCTCTTTCTCCTCTTTCCCCCTCTCTCTTCTCTCCTCTCTCTCTCTTTCCCCCTCTCTCTTCTCCCTCTCTCTCTTTCCCCCTCTCTCTTCTCCCTCTCTCACGCTCTCTCCCTCTCTCTCTCTTTCCCTCTCTGTCGTCTCCATCTCTCTTTCTTGTCAACCTCTCATTTCTGCTTCTCTAAAAAAAAAAACACTTCTACTATCGCTGTGGTGACCAATCATTTCTCAATGCCCACTGACCATCTTTGTCATATGACCTCACATCCTAGTGGACATTACAGACTGTCCACCAGCTAAATGCCCCCTCCCTTAACCTGCTGAACCACAATACCACATCACACACACATACACATGCACATACATCCACACAGTTTTTCACACACACTATCTCTCTCTCTCTCTCTCTCTCTCGCTCTCTCTCTCTCTCTCTCTCTCTCTCTCTCTCTCTCTCACTCACTCACTCACTCTCTCAGCTCTCTCAGTTCTCAACACTGACACCTGCTCTATTTATAATTCTCTGGCTTTAAAAGAGCCATTCTGGACAGGAAGCCATCCCCAACCCCCCACCCCGCCTGACCACGGCTTTTTTCCAGAACGTCAGCACCCCCCACCTCTCCACCTCCTGCCCCTGGAACAGGCCGGAGGAGTGCTGGGTGGAGCAGAGGGTGAGGGGAGCAAAGGAGCGAGGAGGAGGGGCAGAGCCAAGAAGTGGGGGGTTAAAGATTAGCCATCACAGCCCGAGTGCACCTGGGTTGGGCCCATGTGTGCCTTAGTCAGCCGCAGCCCACCCACATACACACTAACTGGGCTCATGCACATGCATACTCTGGCATGCATGGAGAACTAGATATACGAGTGCATGCAACCATCCATACTTGCTTACTTCCTTTTTAATATGTGCAGTGTCTACATTGCGCTACACTGTGGTTTAATTGTGTTTACACACATAAACACAGATGCTAATGCACACACACACACGTACGCATTACCTCTCCTGGCATTGATCGTTCAGCTCTAAGAATTAAACTACCAGAATGCATCCTGACAGGATGTCCTGTTGGCACAAGAGGGGGCGTTTCTGTGGTTGAAAATTCACAGCAATTCCCCCAACCCCAACAGGCACACACACATACACACACATACCCCACCACCACCACCACCTCATACCTAAATGCACATTCATAAACCTATTCATCGTCCTGGTTACCTTAGTGGAGTAAAGCCCCCACCTGTAAGACCTAAACTACACCCTAGAAAACATTCAGCATCAGTCGTAGTCCACCCTACACACTTCACCTAATGTTTCCTCCACATCATCTTCCATTAGAAATGAAACCCAAAGGATTTAGGACTAACTCTATCCTTTCTCTCTACTCTCTC
This sequence comes from Lampris incognitus, assembly GCF_029633865.1. NCBI lineage: Eukaryota > Metazoa > Chordata > Actinopteri > Lampriformes > Lampridae > Lampris > Lampris incognitus. The sequence continues at coordinate 29,567 of NW_026611374.1, forward strand.
TTTTTTTTTTTTCAAACACTTTCTCACACAGATGAATAGGTATTTCATAAGACGGGACTCTTCCTCTGTAAAAAGATCCATGACAGGGCTGCTCTTTTTGGCTATGTGAGATAAAGATGTGATGTGATGTGAGCTGGGATACCTCTGCCCCCCCCCCCCCCTCTTCCAGTGATCTGATGATCAGTAATGGGCCTTAGCCGGGCCAGCGATGCTGCTCACTGCGGTCTATATGTGTCACACTGTACCCAGCATTCACCGAGAGTTAGCCGAGCACAAGTGGTGGGATACTGAGACCATTAAAGGGTGCAAAATACATCATTGAGTGTGTGTGTGTGTGTGAGAGAGAGAGGGAAAGAGAGAGGGAGGGGGGGTAAGAAACACACTGAAATAGAGAGAGAGGCAGACTGACAGAGTGGCTAACTAGAGGAGTCAGGCACAGTAACTTGGCAAAAAAAAAAAGTTTAACCTTAAAATAGGTGCATTTGGTCTATGACTGGTAGTGTGCCACCTCTCTCCTCTCTCTCTCTCTCTCTCTCTCTCTCTCTCTCTCTCTCTCTCTCTCTCTCTCTCTCTCTCTCTCTCTCTCTCTCTGTCTTTCTCCTTTTTTTAACCAGTCAACCCCACGTTCTCGGTCCTTTTCTGTTTATTTTAGAAAGGTGGCTTTGTTCTGTTTGACTGTACCCACTCCCTCTGCGGCCTCCAGCCCCGTCAGACCAGTTAGAAAAAGGGGAGAGACCGTGTGAGGGGTGGAGGAGTGGGGGGTTGATGTTTGGACAAACGGACAACCCGAACAGGATATAGAGGTCTACAGCTGTGGGTGTGTCGGGTTTGGCCCAGACACAACTCGCACGCAAACACAGACACGCAGACACACACACACACACACACACACACACACACACACACACACACACACACACACACACACACACACACACACACAACACAATCGTGGGAGTGTTCCCGCTGGAGGGCAAAGTCTCCCTTCCTCTTACACATTCACTCTCTCCCTCTTTGCTCCTTTCTCTCTCTCCCTCCGTCACACCCCTCCAACACCTCCTCCCCCTCAACCCATTAACCCCCCCCCCCCCCCGCCCCTTCTCTTGTGACAACACACCACCTCCCTCTTTTCAGAGGGGGGTAAAAAAAATTGAATGTGTTAAAGATACAGAGGACTTGGCTGATGGCAATGAAAAACTAGGAGGGAAAGGCAAAATCACCACAGGGGACAATTATGGCCAGGGTTTTGTATACACAAGCGATGTGTGTAGGGCGTGCGTGTATGCATGTGTGTGTGTGTGTGTGTGTGTGTGTGTGTGTGTGATAGTTACGTGTTTTGTTGTGTTGGTGTTGTGTCTATGTACTGCATTGTGTGTGTGTCTGTGTGCGCACATGCGCACGTACATGTTCAGGCTTGTTATTGTGTACGTATGGTTGACAGTTCCAGAAGGCCGAGGAAAGTTCTAGAAGCGAATATCTGTCCTTCACACAACTCTCTGTCCCCTCCTTCTCTCCTCTATCCCTCCTTCCCTCTGTTGCAACCTATCATCACAACCTACCATCGCACCCTTCCAATTCACACTGTCACTTCTGCTCTCGCTCATCTATAGACTGGAGCAATGGCGTGTGTGTGTGTGTGTGTGTGTGTGTGTGTGTGTGTGTGTGTGTGTGTGTGTGTGTGTGTGTGTGTGTTTTCGTCATGTCTATGTGTGGGCAGGGGGTTATGTGGCTTTAAGTATACACATTTTGTGTTTGACCATGTGTATGTCTGACTGCATTTTGTCAAATACACACACACACACACACACACACAGAAAGATGGACACCAGTTATAAACCGTCCAGGATTTGATGTTAGACTGTCTGGCACTTCTGTGTGTGATACTAGTTTTACTCTCCCCTTTTTCCTTTCGATGTCTCTCACACCACTTTTCTGCACCTATTTGCCGTTCATTCCACTTCTGTCCTTGAGGCCCTTTCCTCCCTGCTACCCCCATACTCTGCTAGCATGTATTGGAGTAAATGCTTTTCCTTCCCCCACTCTCTTGCCGTGACATCTCTCTTTTCCATACTGCAAAGTCAATAGGGTATTCAGTCTTTTTTTTTTGTGTGTGGAATTTTTCCCCCCTTTTTTCTCCCCAGTTGGATCCGGCCAATTACCCTATTGAGTCTTTTTTTTGTGGAATTTTTCCCCCTTTTTCCTCCCCAGTTGTATCCGGCCAATTATCCTACTCTTTTGAGCTGTGCCCCACCCCCCTCTGCGATCCGGGGAGGGCTGCAGACTACCACATGCCTCCTCCGATACATGTGGAGTCGCCAGCTGCTTCTTTTCACCTGACAGTGAGGAGTTTCACCAGGGGGGATGTAGTGCGTGGGGGGGATCATGCTGTTCCCCCCAGTTCCCCTCCTCTCCGAACAGGCACCCCCGACCGACCAGAGGAGGCGCTAGTGCAGCGACCAGGAAACACACCCCCACACCCGGCTTCCCACCTGCAGACATGGCCAATTGTGTCTGAAGAGACGCCCGACCAAGCCGGAGGTAACATGGGGATTCGATCGGGCGATCCCTTAGGGTATCGAGTCTTAAACGAAAAGATTGTTTTACTAGGAGCAAGTAAGTGGTGCCTCCACCTCATCTTGTCCAAAACTAAGTGGTTGGTCATCCTCCGCGCATGTCAATCAGGCTCAGTATATCGACAATCATGCCTTCTGAATCCACAAGGAACCTCAACCATGGTGATCAATAACCAGCTCTCATTTTTTGACCAAATCGTGACTATTTCCTGCTCAATACGAAATCATCGAGATCCAACAGACCTATCAGAGCATGCTATCCAGCTCTTGTTCCAGGCTGTAGTCATCTTCAGGTGTGACTACTGCAATGCATTGGCAGTCCACCTGTTGCACAGAATCCAGAACGATGCTTGGCATGCCTCGCCTCTCCCTGTGTCCTTAGGGTGGCTCACAGTTGCTTCCAGCATACAGTTCAAACCTCACTTTTGGCTTCATGCACAGCTCAAGGAACTGCACAGACTTACCTGCAGACCCATATTAACACATGCTCTTCCACTGACTTTCCACATGTTGCCTCTGGAAGGTCTATGCCCACTCCAAAAGGCTGAGCTCCAGGTCCAGATTTTTCCCACGCCTGGCCCCAAAATGGTTTAATGAACTCCTCCTATCTTCCATCACAGCCACAGTCTCGCTTACCACCAAATTCAAGAAACCCCTAAAAATTTTAGTTCTCAAGGCATACCTGAAGGTGTAGATGTTGCTGAGCGTGGCCGTTAATACTGATTTGTGGAATCATTCAGCTGATTTATGATTTAAAACTACTGTTACTATTGCAGGTGCAGCATTGATGATCTAGCTATTGTACACTTTAAACTAACTGCGTTTGACATGACATGCCTTCCTGGCCATGGAATGATCACTATTCGGTGCTCTGAGATGCCCGTAGGTTGACACGTTTGCTGAGTCTCTTGTAAGTCGCTGTGGATAAATCACAAATAATAAATGTAATATTAAGCAACAAAATTGGCTTGTTGAGATGGGCATTTTTTTAAAAACACATTCAAGTGTGTCCTTTGTTTCTGAACAAAAAGACTGAGTCTCTGGCCTATATCAGGTAAGAGCTGAGTACTCATAAGTTAATAATAATTCCTGAAGTCAGATGAAAGGTTTTGGTAACCCGCAGGGTTGCAGAAATAATCATAAATAATCAGATGTTGGGGATTTATGTTGCCACAGTTATTAGTCATGCAGTCTGCCGATGTTGAAGTGTTTAAATTATATTTTCAGGGCATCTCAAAGAGCGAGACAGACAGAGAGCGTGTGTCTGTATACACACATTCATGGTGTGTTTGGTTCAGAACATGGCAGAGTTTTGTGTTTGGCCTTCCCAGAGTTGTTCTTCTCACCTCGGAGACATCTATCTTCAGGGTTTCAGTTCACACGTGTGTGTGTGTGTGTGTGTGTGTGTGCGTGCGTGCGTGTGTGTGCATGTGCGCATTGGACAGGAGAAGAGAAGGGGGTGATTAGATGGAGAGGTGGACCTGATAGTGCAGGACAGGACACCAAGACCCTACTCCCCCTCTCAAGTACCCCCGCCCCAACCCTTATTCCCCTCTGTTCAGTCCCTGATAAGTGGTGCCAGAAGTCTGTCGAGGTTAGGGATTCCTGTCTGGCACACACGCACTCACACACACACACACACACACACACGCACACACGCACACGCACGCACACACACACACACGCTCTACCGCCCGCTCTACATTCCTGTGTCCAACTGAGGAAGCAGCCTAGCCGTCTTCCCCTCCACTCCCAAATTATCCCCTTGTCCTGAAGTCGCAGCATACTTATCACACGCCTCTCCATGTCTCCCAGGCTCACGCGTACACAGCCACTCTCTAACACATTTTGGGCCTCTCTTCCTCGGTCTGTCCTCCCTTTCTTTGGTCTACGTCTGTCTCTCTCAGCTTCTACCCCCTTATTCTTACTCCTCTTATTTTACTGTTTTTTTTTTTTTAAACTACCTACCGTTCTTTCTCATCTCCGTCCCTGCAGCCCTGTCCAGATGGCATTATTGCAAGGTAGGACATTTGGCTCCGCACTTTGCATACTTTCGTCTGTCCTCCAGAGAGGAGAAGAATTGACAGGAGGTGTCTGGGAATTCAGGAAGGTCACACAACACTGTCCCACCTATTTTACATTACGCATACTATGAAACAAGGAATTGTTACCCCACAGCGAGTCATATTGCCCTGGGTATTATTGACAGCGCTGCAAGTGTGGCAATTGTGCGAACCGCCAGATGTCAATCTGGACGGGATTAAAATTGCCCAACAAGTTCAGTCGAAAAACAGACGGGATTTTTTTTTTTTAACCAGAATTGTTGACTCGTGCACTCTGGCTGGAACAAGATTTCTGAGGTCCTGAGGTTGTAATGACCAATCACCACACCCTGGGGGGGGGGGGGGGGCTTTAAGTATCAACCCTATATTTTACATGTCCTCTTTTTTTTTTGTAACCTAGCAGTTACCCCACTTCTGCTTTCACCCTCTTATCTTTCCTTTTGCTCAAGTCTCCCCTCCCATTTCCCTATCTCGCTTTCCCTGCTGTATATCTTCTGGTCCTCTCCCTTCTTCACCAACTCCCTCCCTCCCTTCCTCTTTTCAGTTCTTCCAAGCCTCTCAGGGGTGTGTTTCAGGGGTTAGGATGGGGTCGTTCTGTCTCCCGCTGTCCTCCTCTCTAATGGTCCCTTAATGAGAGTGCGAGAGAAAGCGAGGGCAAGATAGAGAGTGAGTGAGCGAGAGAGAGAGAGAGAGAGAGTGAGCGAAAGAAAGAATAAGAGAGAAGCAAGGAGAGGAGAAAGGGGGGAGGATGAGGGTGAAGAGGGTGAAAATGTCTCTGAACACTGAATCCGCTTAGGGTGCTGAGTCTCCCTCTTTGCGTGCTTGGTGTGTGTGTGTGTGTGTGTATACACACTCATACCATCTGACCGACCCCCTTGCTCCATTTCCCTCTCTGAGCTCTCTGTTCCTCTCTCGGTGAAGAGGAAATGACACGTTTGTAGCCTTGAATAAGCGGCGGGGGGGGGGGGGGGATCATGACACACAGGCTGTCCGCTGGGTCTAAGCTCGAGAGCTGGGAGGTGGGAGACGGGGTCGGTAGGGGGAGGGTGCATGGTTGTGGTGGGTGGTGGTGGTGGTGGGGGGGGGGCTCTTTAATTTGCACAGCTTTTGCTGATTTGATCATAAGCAATTAATCTCAATGGCCCTTGCCCCGCTCAGCTCAGCTGCACTTCTCTAGCAGTGTGTGTGTGTGTGCGTGTGTGTGTGTGTGTGTGTGTGTGTGTGAGAGAGAGAGAGTGGGGGTAAAATGGAGACAGAAACGGTCATCTATACGCCCGCCCTGTCTCTCTCTCTCTTCCTCTCTCTATCCACACTACTGTATTTTCATGGTTTTCTGTGCTAGATTAAAATATCATATGGAGTAGACCACGTTAGTTCGATTTAAAAAACATTTTTTTAATTT